>NC_081407.1:643158429-643458429 GCF_030272615.1 Cryptomeria japonica | reverse complement strand
CAATTGAAGCATCTGCCTATGAAAGTGTCTCTACCTGCCCCAAATCTTCCACCTCCTCTGTATCCTCTTCCTGAATCAAAAGATGTCTCTTTTCCTTTATCATTGCTTTGTCCTTGTTCCCAATTTGTTCTACCACATCTTCTTCTTCCTCCTCTTCCACCATTCCCTTGTCTTTCCTACTTCCTCTTCAACTTCTCTTCTTCTTGAATGGCCAACTGAAAACATTCTCCCAATGTCCTAGGCATCTGCAAACCTATTTCATCTTGAAGGTTAAATCTTAACCCATTCAAGTACCTTGCTATCTTCTCTTCTTCATCCTCTAGACCCCCTTTGATACTAAGCTTATGAAATTGTTCAGTATAGGACATCACATCCATGTCCTTTTGCTTCAAATTTTGCCTCATCTTCTTCACATGAATTGTATAATCAGATGGTAAAAACTGATCCTTAATAAAACCGTTCATTCTAGCCCATGTTGTGATCTTTTCCAATCCTCTAACCATCCTGTCATTCTATATATCAGACCACCATGTCAAAGTTGTACCTCTCAAGTTATTTTTGGAAAACTTCACTTTCTTTTCTTCATCCATTTCCTCAAATTCAAAATAGTTGTCTAAGGCATCTAACCAACCTAAGATTTCTTCACTATCCATCCTCCCTTGGTAGATAGGTAGGTCAATGTTACTCTTACCTCCACTTTGGACTGCCTTTAGCAATATCACCAATCTCTTCTCTTCATGATCTTCTTCTCCCCTTCTAGGCTCATCATGCCTTTCCCCTTCATCGTGTGCTCCCACTTCTTCACTCATCTCCTCTCTTCTAGGTTCTCCCCTTTCTTTCTCTAAGGATTCAATCCTTTCTAGAAGTTGTAACCTCTCTCTCCTTTGTTGTCTATCCTCCCTATCCTTTGCTGCTTCCAATTCCCTCTTTTCCTTCTTCTCTCTTTCAAGGGCTTCTCTCAACTCCTCTATCTCCATAGCCATTTCTTTTTTAGGTGCCATCCTATCAAAACCTTCCTCAAAGATCTGCACACTGCTCTGATACCAATCTGATGCAGAGGCAAGAGGAGTAATTGAAAAATTTGCAGATAAATATATGATTAGGACCCAAACCCCACACTCTTAAGGTGATTCAAGTGCATCTAATGCCTCTAAGAGGCTCAAAAATTGTCCTCCACTAAGCCAAGTAGATCCTCTACCTCTACAGCAACTAAACACTGCCAAAAAACATTTTCCTAAGGTTCATAAGACATCAAGACTCTGTTTGTCAAGACAACTCAAGTATTAGCCTAAAACTAGGCCTAGGCTCCTACTAGCCCTGCAAACACTGTTTTAGGAGATTATCTCCCCAAATTTGCAAATCACTAGACAAATAAATTGCATATCAGGATACCCTTTTCAGCCAAAAATAATATATCCAAAACTCAGGTACTATTACTTTGGACCAACATTCTCAAAAAATCATTGTCCTTTGTATCTAGTAGGCTAACTAGGCCACATTTGCAAAAGGAAGTCCTTTCAAAACACATCTCCATAAATAACCCTTCCCTACCATCTTTGGTTATGATTGAAAACCAAGGGTTTTCCAGGTTGTATGGTCAGGTAATTCTTCTATATGCCCTAACTCAAAAACCCTCACCAATTCACCCTTAAACCTAGGGCTTGCTCAAAAACTCATCCAAACACACTTCCAGAATAAAATATCCCCTCCTTAAGGCCGATCTGCTACTGCTATAACTGTGGCACAAAAACCATGCATTTTCAGTCAATCCTCCACGGTGTACACCAAACTTTCTCTTCTTCCTGTCATTAAATTATCAGGAATGTATGATACAAGTTAGGGTTGATCCAATCCATAGGAAATGAATTCTTACGTCTATGGTTGGATCATTATGTCAAAGGAAACTAATAAAATAGTATAATGTGTGATTCCAGGTTTATTGAACCTTCAGTAGATTAAAAAAATGTAAGGATGCATAGACACTAACCTCAGTTCATTAAAAAACCAATAGAAAAACTACTTTAGTGCAAAGAAATCATATAAACCACAAATTTGTAGGAAAATAAATGAGTTTTATTGCTATTGAGTTGTTGTCCATACAATCTATACTTTCTTGTGCTCTCTTCTCTCATAAAAATGCCTCTTAGGGATTTAAGTAGGCCTCCAACAACTTCCCTAACTGATCCATGTAGTAATTTGTCATTGCAAATGATTAACAAGCCTATTTTGTCATTTCCCACCAAAATGGCACTAGCAGTTAATATTCAAATATTTAAATTAAAGACCCCTATTAAACACCCTATATCAACTTCTACCCAAAGCTAATGACTCTTAAAGGATCAAAATTCTTTATCCAAGAGGCCTAAACACTCTTAAGAACCTTCCCAATCCTATAACCCTGAAATTTTGTATTTGGTCCTATGGTCCTATTAGGCCCATCAGGACAATTAACCATTACATTAGTATCATTACAATGAATTGTCATAATTGGCTTTAAAACATCAAAATTGAGTCTATTAGACCCATACACCTCCTTGTCATGTTTCCGTGGTGTCCTCCAAGTTGTCTTCATGTCAGGGGCTCCTGCATCATCCAAGAACCAATTATGGTCCAATTTATGAAAAAAATTGTTATTGTATGGTGGGTATCATACCTAATTTGTATCTATAATTACTAGCGTTTAATTATACATTCCACATGCAAAATTATGCAATCCAAGAACCAATTATGGTCCAATTTATGTTTAGGGTTAGGGTTTATTGTTAGTGTTACAATTATGTTAGAGTCTATATCAAATTTAGGGTTAGGGTTACAATTACAATTATAAGTGGGGGTAGGGTTATGACTATGATTTGATTTATGATTATTTAATGTATGACCAGGGTTAGGATTAGGGTTTTCTTTAGGTTTACGGTTATGGTTAGGGTCAAGTTTATGGTCAGGGTTTATTATTAGTGTAACCATAATTATAGTTAGGGTTAGGATTATAATTTGATTTATGATTATTTAATGTCACACATCTTAGAGAATCTTGTATATTACAAATAAATAGTAGCACAAAATATGTATGAAAATTAAAAATATTAGTAGTGGAAGTTTTATGCATTTCCACACCCACTTCAAATTTATTTTAAATGGTATAGTATCTATTATATTATAATATAATTCAAACAAATTTGGTAAATCTTTCTAATTTACATGTTAAATATTTGTAAATCTTGTTTAAAAATGTTTGATATTTAGTTGCTACACATTTAATACTACATATATATTTGTTGAACATCCATTTAAAAAATATATTTAAAGCTACACATTTAGAAGACCACATGTATACCAATTAATATTGTTCTCCTTTCAACTTATATAAAGGATAAAGAATACATGCTTCACTAAAGTGAATTTGAATAAATGCGAAGTAATAAAGTTCAAATAAGAAGTAACTATATGAATAGCACTTTATTGTCATGGTGTAAATACATCACGAACTCTTCAGTGATGAGAATGGTATTACAACCTTTATTTTCAACATGATCACGATATACTTCTTTCATCATGTTTGGAAATCTAGACATTATTGCAGAAGCCTCATGAGCTTTTTTCGCAACATCTTCCATTTTCAATATTTCAAGTTCTTCGACATCATCAATTATCAAGCTCATGTTTTCAATTTCTTTGACAATTTTGTTGCAGCAATTTAAAAAAATTCTTGCACATTTGTCAATAGGAGTTTAAACAAAATTGTTTGAGTTAGAGAGGTAGTTGGGCTTTGAACAATGATTTTTTATTCGTCTTGTGAAATGTCCATATTTTCAAGTATTTGTTAAAAATAAAAAATAGTCAAATTAAAGTTAGTATTTAGGAATAACGACTATAAAAGTATTCACAATTTGTGATAAAATTAGGAAATCACCATATTTAGTAATACAGATAGTGAAGAGCGGCATAATTTGTAGTTCTTGCAAATATTTGACACGTGATATTACCACAAATGTGAAACCATTTCTTTTAGCACGACCTATATCAATAGTAGCTTTGCCTTGTGTCAACCCTTGTGATTAATGCATGGTTAAAGTCCATGTCAATCTCAATGGAATTTTCTTTGTGATTTCTATAATTGGAACTATTTGGGGGTAGTGATTATCAAATGGAATTATTGAGTAACTGCCAAAATCTACAAGTACATATGATGGTGGCAGAGGTGGTGCACTTCTATTTCTATATACAATACTTTGATTTTTTGTTGAGTAATAGTTCCATGTCAAGCTCATCATTTTCCTCTCCTTCTATATAATTAGGTGTTGTTGTTTTCACAACAATACTTCATGCAATAAGGTTTATTAATGAGTATAGTTTTCTCTTGTTATGACTATGCATATTATCATTTGTCAAGAATAAATGAACATTATTTTAGAATTCATCATTTGTTGCAATTTTTTTTTTCTTCTTTCATATGATGGTCTATCTTTGATAGGAGGTAATTGTGCCAAATCTCTGACCAATGTAATAGATATACCTGAAAAATATTTCAATACACATATTGAGCAATATGAAAATGTGTTAAAATGTAGATCTATTATTCTAAGAAATTTAAATATTAAACTTGCCTCCAAAAATTTTATGACTATTTTTTAGAAATGCTTGTCAAAGACGAGAGTCTATGTTTTCAAGTAACCTTTCTCCCAAGAAGCTCATTTCATCTATTAATATTTACTTTATGTGAGAAATTTTGGGAACTTGTAAGTCTTATCCCTTGTAGCTCACTAAATTCTTTTATTAGAGTTTTCAACTTACAATGAATTATTGATGCTCCAATGTTGAATGCTACAACTCTTGTCGGTGCAGAGAGTGTTGTGTACAGGCTACATTTTGTAATACTTGACTTATTGCACCAATCTTGAGTATGACTTACCTATTCTTGTTGTGCCTTGGATTATCATATATAAGGGCGATGCATTTTGATATATATGATAGTGAGATTATAATGTTGACTATTTTTTTTTGTTTGTCATTGAGGTTTTCATAGTCCACACATTGCAATATGTCATCATGAATAAGATAACCACTATTTTTCATTATGTTAATGAAATTTGTAGCTTCATTTGTGTATTGTTCACCTTGAAATTCTTTACACCGATCTATCCATTGATCTACACCTCTTCTTCTCAATATATCTATTTCTGAAACTTGCATAATTTATCCATGATGATGTCTAGATAAATTTTTTTAGTCATTCTCTGTGGTAGTCCATGAAAGTTGAGTATTGAAAATTCATGTATTATGAAACAATGTGCAGGTAATCAATAACATTTTGTTTTCGCCATAGTTGTGCTTCTCATGGATTGCTTATTGGTGTATGGGGCATTAGTGCATACAAATGTAGCCAATAGAAGTCCGTTGCATTTAATGTGAAAAATATTGTTAGTGTTCCAATTTGGTAAAGTATGCTTATTAATTCAACTCGACACTTTGTCCAATATGATCTTGTTCCTTTTAAACTAGTTCCAAATTGCATCAATCTATCTGCTAGATGCAAGTGTGATGTGTTGTCCATGTGTTCATGCAACTCTTGTATGTTGATTGGCATTTTGTGCAAACTTCTTTTTACATAAGTAGTTGTGGAGCTATGTGTTTGATGTCTTATAATCATATTCACCATATAATAATGAAATCTTGGATGCTTACCAAATCTATTATCTATGTATCATAGCAACTGCTTGAAAAATTCATCTAGATGCAATTTCTTAGTCTCGATTCCAGCCAATTACATTTACCATTGGGAAATAAAGAGGGGAAAGTCTTGTCAAGAAAGCTTAATATTGTATATTTATTTATTCATTTATGGGAGACTAACTGATCATGGGCCAATCCATCATTATTGTTGGGTCTACATTAGGATTTTTGACCCATGCACGAATCAACTCCATTTCCCTTTGGCCATTTGGTGATTTGGATGCCATCGATGTTGTATGGCCTATTATTTTTCTCTCATTTGTCTCATATGTTCCCTAACCATATCTAATGTATAAAACACAAACAATTTAAATAAATGTGATTTTTTTAAATTATTTTAATAAAAACAAAATTTAAAGAATGAGTGCATTGCAAAAATTAATGTAAAAAATAAAGATCATTCAAATAGTATTAGAATTAATAAATTGAAAATATAAATTGTAAAATGAGTCAAGATAGAAATATATAAAAAATGCATACTTCTATTATAAATGCTAAAAATATAGTTCAATAAAAAATAAATAAATGGGCATGCCTATTCCAACCTTACATATCACTTGTACATTTCTGATAAAGGAAAAAATGGGTTTTACAAGAACCCAAAACCATAAAGTTTACAAACCATTAAAATATTCAAATAAAGTCCACTAAGATGGAAACGTTGCCTAACAGAAAAAAAGACAATAGCAATGAACCAAAAGACAACAAAAAGCAGAAGCAAGACTAACCAAAAATAAATAACCTAAAGACTTTATTGTTTCAATAATTTCAACTTCAAGGTTGTTCACCTGTTGAGCCACCTTTTTCAGATCTTGAATCTTCTGCATTGAGCAATCTGCTTTTCTCTTCAGGTTGGCTCTTGTTCTCTTTGAGGGGCATGAATCCTCTTTATGAGTTTTTTCCTTATCAGCTTTGAGATCCATGAACAAAGTTTTCTGCTTGGTTTTTTTAGCTTATCTACCAATGTGCTCATAGAAGTGGCAAAATTCTTCACAATTATGTGGCTTTGCTTCATGATAGTGTTCACTATACCCTGGATTTTACCAATTTCCCCTTCCAGATACTTTACCTTATTCTCATTTTCCATCTTCATCTTGTGCATGAGCTCAACAGTTCTTTGAAGGCATTTTGCTATCGACATTTTCTCTTCTTTGGTCCAAACAACTCCAGCAGCATTTTGGGACACCCCTTTAGTAACCATTTGCTCCAGTTTACTAGAATCAACCTTGTTCTTAATGTTTAGGTCCTTTATTTCATGAAAGACACACTTAATAACCCTGAAGAAATCTACAACACCATTTCTGTCTATTGCCAGAATCTTGTCAGAGAATTCATAGTCTGGTTTGAAGTAGTGATCTTTCGGCCTGATGTCTCTAGGGAATCTGGGCCTATTATCTTAGTCAGTGGTAGGGTAAGAGGAGAATGATCCATTAGAGGGCCATAATGAGCAGGGGACTCCTCCGATGAATCCTATGAATAGGGGACTAAATTATTCTTGAGAGGGGCCTTCTCCTTAGTTTTAGCTTTTTGAGAAGAGCCAAGAAGGGTTCTTGCAAAGGATTCTTTTTTTACCAAAGGCTTGTTCTGAGGTGTTTTCTTAGATAAATTTTTAGAGGGAGGGGACTCTTCCTCTTCCCAATCATCATTGCCTTCAGACAAACTTGTATCAATATAGTATCCTTCTGAAGTCGGGGCCAAAATGGGGTTGGAAGGGGTCAAGATGTTTTGAAAGTGCTCATGAATTAACTAAAGGAGCCCAACATGCGGGACAAGATACTTCCTAGGGATATTACAATGTTCTTGGATATAATATTTCAGAGATAAAAACAACTAAAAGGGGAAAGAAACCCTAACCTTGTGCTGGAAATGATTAAGGAGGATGAAGTGGTAGCCATAGACATTGGTGAATCTACCATCCACCATGATGTATTCCATGATGACTCTGAGCACCTCCCTCCATAACTTCTTAATCTTACCAGCATCAAAGTAACTATTTGAGATTTTGACAAGCACCTCCCTTTCCTTATTAGATTTTGGGAATTTGATGACTTTTTCATCCGAAAATTTTTTGTCGCAGAAGAATTTCACCCCCTCAGTAGAATTTTCTACTAACTTCACCTATAAGATTCTCATCAATTTTAACTAGCCTTCTGGGCAACACAATTCTATCTTGTGTCCAATTCTTGATAAAATAATTAATAGTTTCTACATTAGCATCATGGAGTTGCTCTAGGAAAGGACTCAACCCTCCCTTCTCAATTTGCCTCCAAACCTTCAAGTTTTTGTTATGCTTATCACATTTTTTAGGCTCAACTCTCTTTTTGTTTCCCCCCATATTCTCAAAAACTTTCCTTCTACTAGTAGCCAAACAAATTATCTCAAAAGAGTGCCAAGAATGATACCAATGCACCCACAATACATGTTAGCTCTCGCTGTCTATAGAAGTAATAAATTCTCCACTGCCATATCGAATGATGATACAAGACCCATTTGTAATCCGCTTAATTAATTATACAACTAGCAAGTTGCCCATGAAAAACATCATAGTTTAGTAAGGCTCTAACACAAACTTCCATCTCATTATAGACTTGCCACATCTAACGTCCATTAAGCTTGGACTCCTTATTGGCAAAATAATCGGCCACAGTATTAGCTTCCCTATATGCATGGGACATTTTAACTTTTCCAAAGTTGGATAAAAGAATTTTATCTTCATCAATCTGATTGCCATATCAATAACTTGGAAGGCTCTCATGGCTTCGGCTATGTGGTTGGTCTCTGAGCCCAAGGAGAGTGCCACAGCCGAAACAATGTTGCCATTATGGTCTCTTAACACCCCCCCACTCATAGTCGGCCTCGGATTTCCCTTAGCCACCCCATCAAAATTAGGTTTTGTCCAACCTCTAGGGGGGTGAGTCCAGCAAACACCTTCATGACTCTTTTTCGATAGTCTAGAGATTTTAGAAATATCACTTTTGATTTTCCATTGATTGGCCATCATTATATCGTAAGAAGAGCACACCATCGTTTTCATCTTATCGAGGTTAGCAGGGATACTATTAATATTTTCCATAATGAGCCTATAAATTCTCTCATACACAACATTCTTCGGAGCCTCCTTATCCCATGACACTTTATTATTTCATTCCTTCCACACTCCCCAAGTAACATGAGAAGGTAAAATACCATAAACTGCTAATAGTGGGATTCAAAGAAGGGGATTTATATTGAATAAAAAGGTCCTCTATCGAACTAGGA
Organism: Cryptomeria japonica; assembly: GCF_030272615.1. NCBI lineage: Eukaryota > Viridiplantae > Streptophyta > Pinopsida > Cupressales > Cupressaceae > Cryptomeria > Cryptomeria japonica. Next base: position 643,449,441 of record NC_081407.1, on the reverse strand, counting down.
AACACCCAACATAAATTCTAGAGAGAAATAAATCTACCCTAGATAGGAGCCACAAACTGATAATGGATGAAAAGATGATTAGCCATTTCCGCATCTTCCTTGCATAAGTAACATCGATTATGGATCTAGAAACCACACTTACACAAGTTATCAACCGTGAGCACTTTATTCTGGAGAAGAATCCAAAAGAATATATTGACCTTAGGAATGAGGTGCTTGATCCAATATTTAGCGTAGAAAGGAAGGGGGGTTGAAGATAAGGACAACAATGAGATAGCCAAAGAGACCGAGAAGTTGCAAGACGGGTTAGACGTCCAAACTAAAAGATCATCCTGCTGGTTCAACCAAATTTTAAAAGACATTACAGAAGATTGAATCGGTGCAAGATTCATGTTGATCTAGCAGAGATCCACCTAGTCACCATTCCTCCAATAATCCTTAATATAGGATCCATATAAAGTCTTACAGGTATCAAACCACACATTGAAGCTTTCATAGGAAATTAAGGGCTCCTTCAAAATCCTCCTATCTTCCCAAAACTTATCTTGATTACCACATTTTATACTCTGGCTTATTGCCATGTCCATTGTTTTTTTTCATCTAATCATATCATTCCAGAAAGCCAACCCATGAGGCAGAATAACAGATTCAAGGAAGGGTTTAAGAGTTTCATTATTGGCCAGATATTTGCTCCTTATAATACTATTCCATTCACCATTAGAGGAGAAAGTTCTCCTAATTTTCTTGGTAATGAGAAACCTGTTAATGGTTTTAATTCTCCTTAGACCCAGTCCTCCAAAACCATTTTGTCTATAGACAAACTCCCAGCCAATAAGCGACATTCTTTTTCTATCTTCCACCCAGACCACAATTTTTTCTTTTAAATCTTTTCAATTGCCTCTGCATATCTAGGTGGAATTTTAAAAAGACTTAAAGCATAGATTGGAAGATTCTGAAGAGTAGCTTTGAGGGGTTGAATTTTAACCGCTTGATTGAGAAGAACACCTTTCCAACATGCTAACTTTTTGTTGAACCTATCAATCAATGAATTCCAGGAGTTAGGAGGTTTAGGACCCAGGGGCAAGCCTAGATATATAGATGGAAGAGCTCGTGTCCTACATCCAAGAATTCTTGCCATTTTAATATGTCTAGGTTTCAAAGTGTTGAACAAGAATAAAGAACTTTTTATTAATTCACCATCTTACCAAATGCCTCCTCATAATATTCTAGAGCCTTTTTCAAATTCCTCACTTCACCTACTACATATTTCCCATCAAAATGGTATCATCCAAAAACTGTTGGTGGGAGTAGACCAAATTGCTAGAAGAAGGTTTCAACCCCACTAGGGAGCCCTGCTCAACCATATGTTTGAGGTTTCTGCTAGGACATTCCACCATTATAGTAAACAAAATAGGGGAGACGGTGTCATCCTGGCTTAGACCTCTAGAGTTCTTAAAGAAATGTGAAGGAGACCCATTCACAATGATATAAATTATTTCCATTGAAATGAGTTGACTAATTAGCTGAAGGAATCTATGGCAAAATCCAAAGGCCTTGAAAATTTTAAGTAAGAAGTCCCAGTCTACACGATTATAAGCTTTTGAGATGCCTAGCTTAAGAGGAAATCCCTCAATCTTGGATTCTATGAGAGAATGAATATTTTCATGGACAGTAATAATATAATCGAGGATCTGCCTATGAGGAATGAAGCCATTTTACTAAGAGATCGAGGAAGGCAAAATAATAAACAATCTAGACGTCAGATCCCTAGAAAATTTTTTGTAAAAAGAGTTGTAGAGACTTATAAGCCTGAATGCTTCAAAAATCCACAGCTCCAGGGCATTTAGGGATAAGGACCAAGAAAGTAGCATTTAACTCTTTGAGAAGGAATCTTGATCCGAAGAACTTATTAACAACATTCACAATTTTATCAGCCATAATCTCCCAGAAACACTGAAAAAAGAACATAGGCAACCCATCAGGTTCTGGAGCTTTATTTCCTTCAAAAGAGAAGACAAATTTCTTGATCTCTTCCTTGGATGGAATAGCCATTAGCATCTTATTGCCTTCTTCTTTCACAAGTCTACGGATGGCATCTAACAAAAAATTTGAGTTTCCTTATTGAGTCCCTTATTAGCCACCAGAAGTTTGCTAAAGAAAAGGACAACATTTCTACTTATATCTTCATCCTTTTCAAATCTATTATGATATCCATAACTTCAATTCCATCTAAACCTTTTGAGTGAGTAGTTATAATTTTATCCTTATCTTCTTCTACCCAATTTATATTTAAATTTAGCAGATTCCTTCATCTACTATTCCAAGTTTTTTTAATGTCATCAATCTCTTGCTTTTTCCACAATTAATATGATAGCTCATTAAATAAATATCTTTTAGATATCATTGTTATAAACTCACGATTGTGGTATTATTTTTTTAGTTTAATGTTAGAATTTATCTATAATTTATGACCTATGAGTTGATTTTTTTAGTAGTAACGTTAAAGAGTAAATATGAGTAAATGTAATACATTTTATTAAGAAGTACAACATCAGAGAGAATACAATATATTCATACAAAAAAAAAATTATATTAATAAATACAAAAAAATATTGTGTACATTAATAAATATAAAATTTAATTTGTATTTTAATAAATACAAAATTGTTTCTTTCATGTTACTAAAAAAAAATTTTCATTATATTTCCTTGAGAAATTCTTCAATGGGTTCAACTTGTTGAGTAGAGCAATGCATATCATATTTTTCACCATAGAAAAATTCTTTAATGAAGTCCCCAAAATTGGCATATTTGATAAAAGTGGTTGGAAATAAATCTAAAGTTTCTAGAATTTCAGTAACATCTTTGCCTTCAACAACATGTATATGAGATCTTGTGAGTATGACCCTCTCGATGAATTAATTACACTGATTCTAGACATCTCATCCTAGATTCTGAAGTTTTGTTTTATTGAAGTCATTGGAATGAACACTTCATAATGTGGGACCTGTAATAGAGACCTTGGACTCAGAATTTGGAATGTCAATTATTTCTATTCCTTGCATATAGTTTTCCATGACCTAAAATTAAATTGGTAGAAGTGATCATTAGGAGTACAATTCAATAAATTTAAGTGTTATTTGCTCCCATCTACCAATTTAATTCTTTGACTTTTTTTATTTTAGGTCATGGAAAACTAGATACAAGGAATAGAAATGATTGATGTTCTAGATTATGAGTTTGAGGTCTTTGTTACAAGTCCAACATTATCAAGTGTTCAATCCAATGAATTCAATGAAACAAAACTTTAGAAACTAGCAAGAGATGTCAAGAACCAATGCAATAAATTCATCAAAACACTTATAGTCACAAGCTCTCATATACATGCTATTGAAGGCATAAATGTTATTGTAATTCTAGAAATTGTAGATGTATTTCACACCACATTTATCAAATATGCCAATTTTAAGGACTTCCTTAAAGAATTTTTCTATGAAGAAACAATATGATATGCATTGCTCTGCTCAACAATTCAAACGCATTCAAGAAATTTGTCAAGGAAATGTAATGCAAAAAAATTTGTAGTAGCATGAAAGAAACAATTTTGTATTTATTAAATAGAAATTAAATTTTGTACTTATTAATGTACAAAATATTTTTTTGTATTTATTAATATAACTTTTTTTGTTTGGATATATTGTATTTTCTCCAATGTTGTACTTCTTATTTAAATATATTACACTTAGTAAAATTTACTCTTTAACGTTACTACTCAAAAATTCAACCCATAAGTTATAAATTGTAGATAAATTCTACCATTAAAATAAACAAGATAGTTTTTCAATATCGAATATTTATTTAATGAGCTATCATATTAATTGTGGGAAAAACAAGATATTGTTGACATTAAAAAAACTTGGAATAGTGGATGAAGGAATCCACTGAATTTAAATATAAATTGGGTAGAAGAAGATGTGGATAATGTTATAACAAATACTTGCGGCATCTAAGGGTAATCTTGGGTCGACTGGGAGTGGGGGACTATTAAGAGATCACTATGGCAACTTCATTTTGGTCATGGCTCTCTCCTTGGGCTCTTAGTCTAATCACATAGCTGAAACCATATGAGCATTCTAAGTCATTGATCTTGTTAGCAAAATGAACATAAAAAATATATGGATTGAGGGGGACTCAAAAAAATATTATCAAATGCCTTCTAGGAAAACCCCCCCACATCATCCCCCCACATCATAGACTATAAAAAGTTGGATCGATGATGTCAAATCCCTTTTATCCAACTTTGAAAAGGTTATAATTTACCATGCGTTTAGGGAAGCTAATGTAGTGGCCAATTATTTTACCAATGAAGGGGTTAATCTTATTGGCCGACGAACGTAGAACACATATAATGAATTAGAAGTGTATGTCAAAGCGTTATTCGACTATGATGTCACACATAGTAAAGTTGTCATTTCAAATAATGATTTAAGTGAATCAAAGAAGGGTATTGTTTCATCATTCAATACATTGGTGATGCCTTAATTATCTTTTTGAGTTGTGAGGAGTGGCACGCTTTGTGGATGCATTGGTTTTGCTATTGGCTTTCTGCTAAGTTTTTCTTCTCTTCTATTGCGAAAAGTGAAGTTTGTGAAAAAATGGGGGAAAAGTAGGAAGAGGGTGGAGCCAAAAAACTATGAGAAGCACAAGAAAAACCAAAAGGTCTAGAGGAAAATTGATAAAGGAGGACTAAGACCTTTCCTTAAGAAACTTCATGGTGCTAACCCTGATATTCTGAAGTATTTTGTAAAAATTTGGAAGGAGGAAGGAATTGTTCTCTCTGGGAGAAAAGTGAAGATATATGAGAATCTTATTGGGGAAGTAGTGGGCCTTTCTACAGAGAGGATGGAGTCCTTTTGTGATAGAAAGATCTCTGACAAAGAGGTTATCAAATCTATGAAAATCGACGAGGAAAGGGAAGCGCTTGTTAAAGTTTCAAAGAACTATTTTGAGGTCAGTACCATTAAGAATGCAATGGAGGAAGGTGCTCAGTGTTTTAATGGAATACATACCATGGACATAAGATTTATGACAGTCGACGACTATCATTTCATCCTCCTCAACCCATTCTGGCACAAGGTTAGGATTTATTTTCCCTACTACATCTTGTGCTCTCTAAAACATTGTCTTTAGGAACACCGTAATAGCCCTAGGAATTACCTCGTCCTGCATGTTGGTCTCATTTAGCTTATTCATGAGTACTTTGCTAACATGCTAGCTCTATCTAATCCCATTTCGACTCTAGCCTCGGAAGGGTATGATACTAGTTTGACTGAGGGCAATACTAATTAGGATTTTGAATGGGAAGAGGAAATTACTCCCCCCTCTAAGAAGGCACCTAAGAAAACCCCTTTGACTAAGCCTTCGGGTAAAAAGGATCTCTCTGTGAAAACCCTTTCTAAAGCTAAAAACAAGGTAAAGGACCCTCCTAAGAAGAAGTTAGTTTCTTACTTTGAGGACTCATAGAAAGACTACTATGATACCTATAATACTTTTGAAGGATCCCACTCTTCTCACCCTACCACTAATAGAGAGAATAGGCCTAGATTCCCCAAAGACCTCAAACTTGAAGACCATTACTTTAAACCATACCAGGAATTTCTAGATAATATTCTGGCAATTGCTAGAAATGGTGATGTGGATGTCTCCAAAGAATCGTGGAACTAATGGATAAAATGAAAAAGGAAAATGAGAAAAAGACCATGCAGCTCGAAGGGGAAATTGGTAAAATCAAGGAAAAAATGAATGCCAATATGAAGCAAAGCCATAAAATTGTGAAGAACTCTGTGGCCACTATGAGTATATTCATGGATAAGTTGTCACTTATTTAGGTAAATCTATAATAAGATAGGAACATTATTGCAATCTTCAATTTGATATTACTCAAAAGAGGAATAGGGAGACGCATTTATTTATTTTTTATTGAACTATGTTCTTAGCATTTGTAATAGAAGTATGCATTTTTTATATATTTTTGTCTTCACTCCTTATAGAATTTATATTTTCAATTTATTATTTCTAATACTATCGAATGATATTTATATTTATATTAGTTTTTTCAATGCACTCATTCTTTAAATTTCATTTTTATTAAAATAATTAAAAACAATTTCTCATTTATTTAAGTTATTTATGTGTTTAATAGATTAGCTATGGCTCGACCAAAAAAACACTTGTTCAAGATAGAAGAAAAAAGAAAACAACAACAAAAATAATATCAATGAGAATATCATAGACGATGTATGCAACAAATGGTAGATGCTCAAATGGATGAGTCTAGAGGCGAAAGAAATCAAGTAGATAGAGAAGGATATCCTAAACGCGGATAAAAAATGACAAATGAATAGTTACAAGGTGAAATAATCGTAGAAGAAATTATTAATACAAATATAGGAAATCAAATACATGAGCATCACTCTCATTCTGAGAAACATAGAAATATAAATAGAAATACACGCCAATGCATATATGAGGAGGTACATTCACATGAAGTCATTAGATATCAAAATGATGTTGAGGTGTGTCCTATACATAATGAGGTGAGAGTACAAAGTAATCCCCAACTAGGGGAAACACAACAAATTAGACATCATGAAAATATTGAAACAAATGTGTACAAAGCATTTTTTCAAAGGGATGTATAAGAGGAAGGGTCGAGGTCAGCAGAACATGTTGCAAAAACACCTGAAAATGTAAATCAATGGGGATGACAATTCACTTGTGAATCACTTCAAGATGAAATCCCAAATTCTAGTGAATTACTAGAGACCAATTTCATGAAATTTTAAATGGTATTTTGTAATAAATTAGATAGGTTGGCATCACCAATAATGTGCCATATTGGTCAATAATATTACATTGGAATTAGTGTCTCTTGTAGTCCCCAAGGGCCTATTTTTAAGATGCAAACTAGAAAAAGGTAACCACAAATTTTCATCTTAAAATAATATGGACTCTGGGCCCCAACCAACAGAATTGACAAATTTAACTCAAGTGGAAGAAATGCTAATTACACGCGTGAGCCCAATTTTGCAAGTGACACATGCAACTGTTCGTCAGGTCAAACCAAATTTAGATCATAATATTTTGAATAAGTTAAGAACCATGCATATGGAGTTTGATTATGATAGAAATAAATTTATTCCCGTGGGCCCCCTAATGAAGGAAGATGAGAGAAACATAATAGATCATACAACATTGATGACATCCAAACCACCAAATTCCCAAAGGGAAATGGAGTTGATTCATGCATGTTTCAACAATCCTAATATAGACCCAATGACAATGATGGATTGGCCCATGATCGATGCATCTCCCATAAATAAATATGCAATGCCAAGGTTGCTCAACATGACTTTCCCCTCTTTATTTCCCAACAGTAAATGTGATTGCTTAGAACTGAGATTGAGGGAGTTGCATCTACATGAATTTATTACGAACCTACTATGATATAGAGATAATAAATTTGGTAATCATCCGAGATTTCATTATTATATGATGAATATGTTAATGAGACATCGAACACATAGCTCCATAATTGTTTGTGTAAAAAGAAGTTTGCATGAAATGTCAATCATCATTCATGAGTTGTGTGAACTCATGAAAAACACACCACATTCGCATATAGAAGATATATTGATGCAATTTTGAACTAATTTAAGGGGAACAAGATCTTATTGGATGAAGTGTTGACTAGAATTAACAGAAATGTTTCACGAAATTGGAACATCGACAATATTTTTCATATTAAGTGCAGTAGACTTGTATTGGCTAGATTTGTATGCACTAATTCCTAGAACACCACCAAAAAATCCACAAGAAGTATAACTATGAGAAAAAAAAATGTCATCAATTTCCCTCACATTGTTTAACAATACATACATTTGTGATTCTCAACTTTTAGCAATAAATCCTCAAGAAGGGTATGAATATCAAAGACTATTGATGTAAATATGAATGACAATATAGGGAGTCTGCACATGTACACAGTTTCATATGGTTAAGTGGAGCACCAAATATGGATAATATTGATCGAAATAATCTAGAACAATTGTAGTATGTTGAATCATATCTCCATGATTTAGTTCATGCATTTAACCCTCGATCAGACACACACCTCCAAAACATATAGATATGATAAAAATAAATTAGCAAATCAAGCCCTTTTGATATTATACATAGTTTAAAATATTTATACAAGCAAAGATTGATAAATTTTAATCCATATTCTAGTTATATCAAAATTTTAGTCTACACCCATATCTAGAAAGAACAAGACAACTGCTAGAAACTTCTCTCAATGATGATTATGATGATATTTTGAATACTGTTCAAAGACACACAATGTGTAGAGAGGGTGCATGTCTATGCAAAAAAAGAGGAAAATTGGTTTGCAGGTAAATAATTCGTAACCAATTTTATTCATTTCAAATGTAAATATTGTCTATCTTGAATATATTACTTTATTTACTAAGAAAACATGTAAATGATATATAGGTATAATGTCTCGTCGCCATTAAATTTAGAAGCTCCTAGAATCTATAAAGACTTAGAAAGTGGTGAAATTAAATTTGAGCCATTCATAAATGATGATAGAGAACTCATACAATCGGTACATACTCTAACTGTGGAGAGAAAATATTGATTGGCAACATATTATGTCAAAACATGTTGTAACTAAATATATTACAAAGTATGTAGCCAAAGTTGAAGAAAGCTCAGAAACATAACATCAGATGTTATTATGACCAGCAAACATAGAAAATCCTAATGATTTAGCAACAAAAGCATATAGAAGGATTCTTCTTGAAACACTAATTGAAAGGGATATTGGAGCCCAAAAAAAAATTCATGTTCTACTAGAACTTCCATTGGTATAGAGAAATAGAACATTTGTCAACATATGTTTTAAGAGAAGTATTCAAACAGGTATACTTAAGTGTTGATGACAACGAGGAGGAACAATAAAACACTCAACATTATAATGTTCCACTATCATACATATCAAAATACATCACCCTTATATATGATAATCCAAGGTACAACAGAAACAAGTAAGTCACACTTGATCAGTACAGTAAGTCAAGCATTACAAAATGCAACCTGTCCACAACACTCTCCTCTACTTCTACTTGAATCGACATGGGTTGCAACATTCAACATTAGAGCATCAATGATTCATTCTCAGTCGAGAATTTTGATAAAATAATTTAGTAAGCTACAAGGGACAAGACTTACAAGTTTCCAAGAGGAAATTTCTCACATAAAGTACATATTAATAGATGAAATGAGCTTCTTGGGAGAGAGGTTACTTGAAAACATATACTCTTATTTTCAACAAGCGTTTCTAGAAAATAGTCATAAAAGTTTTGGGGGTATGTTTAATATTTAAGTTTCTTAGAATAATATATTTACATTTTAATACATTATCTTATTTCTCAATATGTGTATTAAATGTTTTTTTAGGTATATCTATGATATTGGTTGAGATTTGACACAATTGACTCTTGTCAAAGATAGATTAACATATGAAAGGAGAAGGTGTGCAAGGCTACTGTGGAATAATTCAAAATTGTAGTTACTTCGAGACATATTTTCAGACAACTAGACAACAAAGCAATAAACAATAAATATTTTGTCTTCTTATAATAAACATAAGGGTTGCAAACCATACAATACATAATTGAATGTTACTTATTGTTGAGAACAAATAGAAAAATGATCAGCTCGACATGGAACTATTACACAGCAAAAACACAAGGGTAATGTTAAATTTGAATTTATGGATAGAAGCAAATCTTGTCAATGGAGCACTAAGATATATTTGAAGTATTGTATGTAGACCTAGAAGTGGATGTGTGGCAATGTATAAAACTTTCAGTACTACTATTTTTAATTTTCACAATACTAATTCTACCCCCAACTATAATTCTAACCCTAATGTTAACTATAATTTACACTAGTAATAAACCCTAACCATAATCATAAAATTAACCCTAACACTAAACCCTAACCATAACACTAACAATGATGTAAACCTTATCCCTAAAAATAATATTAACCTTAGCCCTAACACTAAACCCTAATCCTAATCCTAATTGTACATTGAATAATCATAAATGAAATCATAATCCTAACCCTATCCCAAGTTATAAATATAACCCTAACCCTAAACCTAAATTCGATATAAACTCTAAACACAATTGTAATACTAACAATAAATGTTAACCCTAAACCTAATTGTAATCCTTAACCCTAACCCTAACCATAATCCTAAACCTAAACCTAAACCAAATCCTAACCATCATATTAACCCTAATCATTATCGCAACCTTAACCCTAAAACCTAACCCTAAAATGTAAACCAAACCCTAACCTTGATGCAAACCCTAATCGTAGCCCTAACAATGATGTAGACCTTAACTCTAATCATAATACTAACCTTAACCCTAACCCTCTCTGTAACCATAATGCTGACCATTAAATAATGTTTTCTACTATAATTAAATAAAGTTTAATCTATATCTTACATTTTAGCATATGCTTTAATCTTGCAACACATATATATTTAACTAAAATAGTCTAAATCGATATATAAAATTTCATATATCTCCACGTAATAATATTATAATATTATAATACTATGATATAATTAAATTCATGAAAAAGATACTATATAATTATATGTTGCATTTATTTTATGTTTTCCATGTTGCGTCGTGCGACTGCCACTAACATATATACCTTAAATTGTAATTAAATCTATATAAAATACGAAGAGATATCATTCTCGAGGTGCCTATTTTTTGATCAATTTTATACCCTAAAGTCAAATAGGTGCCTTGAGAAGGAAATATCTCAGTGTATTTTGTATAGATTAAATTAAAATTTAAGGTATATATGCTATTGATATGGTGGGTATCCTACCATGTGGGTATCTATAATTATTAGCATTTAATTATAAATCCCACATGCAAAATTATGTAGTCCAAGAACCAATCTATTATAGGAACAATGAGCTACTCAATTAGGAATGAACTGTAATATTAAGAATATTATTTACCAGGAATATTAGGGAGTGAATATCTAATAAGAAAATACAAAAAATAACATTGAACTCCAATTACCTTGGATGTGACACAAACACTGATCACACTTGAAGCAATTTTGTAAACATAGGACATGTCTTTAGGGCTCAAGAAGTAATTTATGTTGCTATAATAGGATGATGTCCTATACTTTTATGATGTTTGATATCATTGAACCATATTGAAGTGGGATGCCACCTTACTGAGGCTTTTGTAATATTCTTCTATCATAATGATATCATGACTACATGATGATTATTGATCTCTTAACTACAATAATCTTGAAAGAGGAACTATTATATAAATGAAGGAATGGAAATACAAAGATACACCTATGTTGTAAGTCTTATGAGGTTTGAAATACTTTTGATATTGGAAATTTTAGATATAGTGTTTTATTGACCCCCTGAGTAGATGAATCCCCATATTAAGCCTATTAGGTGAATTTTGATTGGTAGTGTTTTCTTGTGGGTTCATGTAAACTAATGTAATTTTGGTTAAGTAATAATTTTAGCCCCTAGGTTGTTAAAACAAATCCTTGGACATTCAAATTGGTATGAACAATAATGGAGCATTCTAGATCATTACCTTGATATCTTTAAAGGGAAACTAATCTAATACCAGTTAATAAACTATGAACTTATTTTTTATTCTCTACTTATTGCTAAGTGTTAATAATGGAAAGGAAATACTAATGAAACTTTGATTATGGGGAACTTGAGCATAGGAATCCATTAAGAGAAAACTTGCGAGGAGAACTATGCATAACTTTGACCCATTTGGGAGCGGGAACGTAAGCGGTCCTTGGGTGAAGGATGCCCTTGTGACCTCAAGTCCATAAAGGGAGGCTCTAGGGGAGAATAACTATAAATTTTATGGATTGTTCATTGTAGACCTATAAGACTGTGTGTACATAATCCAAAATCAGTCCACTATGATCTACTTGATTTTAATTTGGAACCTATGTTCCAATTATAGTTCTAAGCTAAGTACAAGCGCTGAGTTTTATGCCAACAAATGGATTTAGGAACCTATGAGGGAATAGGTAGAGGATTGTATTCCTCTAGAACATAGACTATTCCTGTCTATCTGAGGTGATCACTGAAGGATAAATTTTATGACCCTGTAAGGATAAGATTATCCACTTGAGATTGACAGCAGTCAAGAAGCGTACTATGTGGGTAGTCTGTTAGCCATACCACCTAGTTAGAGAATGAATACCACTAGTTGCGTGTAAGAAAGGGATACCCCACATTGATCTAGGGTATATGATAGATTCTACCAGGAGCATGTAGGCATAGGGGATAGTTTCATGCTAGTGATGGATGTCCTTGTTTCTTAGCCATCTGATGGACAATCGGGAAGAGAATTTTTAATGAATAATAGGTAGGGAATAATTTGAAGAACCCTTATATAATCTAGGCATATATTTATGTGGAAGTGTTATACATTGAATTTTTTAGGATAAAGACATCACTTGCTTGTTGGTGTAGAAGATCTGGCTAAATAATATGTCCCATGATGTAGTGCATAGTGAATCAAAATCCCTTTTATCTAGGATACACTATAGGCAAGTGGTAGTTAGCCATTATGGATATGTCAATCCCTCACTGTGTATATGAAAGTCAATATGTATGTGATACTTACTAAAGGTAGTTACTTTATATGAGTGGTGTATTTGAAGCTAGTCCTTATGAATATGTGATGTATGTAGAGCTAGCGACCATGTATATGTGATGTAACCTAGAGATAGATATCGCACATGGGATGTGTATGAGCTAGTAACTATGTGCTTATAGGAAGTGCACTCGAGTCACTCTTTATGGAATTAGTAATTTTGGAAGGGTATTACCCGCTATGTAATTATATATGTATGTACATTACCTGAAGACAATTAGATGTTGATTTATCATTGTTAGGATAATTTTAATAAATAGTATTGGTTTAAAGAGAGATTAAAGATCTCATATGAGAGAGGAGAATCAACTCTATCTAAACTTAAATGGTGACCTTCAAAGCCTCTGAATTTCCTTGAAGGGATATGTAAGTAGGGTCATCTAGAATGAACCCTTGAGGTGTAGGTCTAGGTCTAAAGGGGGATTTTGGTCTCAAGATCTAACCACATTTGAGTACAAGAGTATGTGGTGGTGTAGGGTTGTAACCTCTATGGTGATTGAAGAAATAATGAAGTTGACACTTCTAAGATATAACAAGAAGCTTGGTTGATTATGTTGCTACTTGTGAGTTAAAGAGAAAAATTAGTAGCAACTGATGGCGATTGTTACATCCCAACCATGTGAAGTGATTATTTTATGTTACATATTTTCTTTTTCCTTTCTCATTTTTTTATCTATCAACAACCTTTCCTAATATATGTGACATTGGTGGGATTCAAAATCCCAATTTGATGTGTCCTCTTCTTTGACAGAGCAAGAAGGATGATGAAAAGATAAAACTCATGAAAAAAGCACATGACATATTGATTGGGAAAATATTCTATTCTCCAAAAGACTAAAAAATATATTTCTATTGATGTAATGTGGAAAGGTAAATAAATTATTGTCCATTGTGGGTGTTGCTTTCTTTGTGAGGTTAGAGTGCAATGAATAAAGGTGACCACAAGGAAAGAAGATGTCGATGATGCATTATATTTAATACTTCAATCTCCACATTTCCACAATATTTGAATTATTTCAAAGATTCTATGGAGGAATCAATATTATTTCTCTTAAATATAACTTTCTTCTTTACATCCCTTTTTTTACCATAATTCCAACACTTTTCTCTTTCTATATATCTTAGAGCATTTTTTAGACTTATCCCTCTTTCTATCCCCTTTGGTCCCTTTCTCTTTAGACTTACCCCACACATGCAATAAATATTCTTTAGTGCCTATGAAACAATGCTAGTCTTTGTGTATTTTTCAAACATACTTTTGGCTTTTAATTTTCTAGTGTACAAATAAAATAATTTGTGTGTCTATGTGTATATAGTTAGAGTAGAGAATTATAATATCACATGGTTCCAATTTTTCATAGCTATAAACAAAACCTTAAAACATGAAAAAGACGAAATGTCTAAAACATAAAAAAAATAAACATATATATTTTAGGTTGAAAGAATAGAATATATATTTAAGATTTTGTGCTAAAAACCTATTGTAACTCCCTCCAAAATACCCTAGTGAAATAATCTAAAATCTACTACAAATGAAAATAATTGTTTTTTTTTAAAACCATTTATAATAGGAAACCATATAACATCTTTCATAAGTGAGAACATATAAACAACAAGTATGGAAGCATAGATCATCATTACACAAGAAGACTAACTCAAATTAACATATCTTCGATTATACTTTCATAAACACATCCATTCCCTAGGGTATCTTAACGTCACTACTTGACATTATAACACATAACACCTTTTCATCTAGAACATCATCACCTCTTATAATTCAACTATACATTTACATTCCATGCAACTGGGATAACATTAATTCATATGCATAACTCATCACATTGCATTTCCTTAAGCACAACCATTACATTACTCATCAAGAATATTCTCCATATTCATATGTAATATGAAAATAGCAAATACTTATCACCTTCCAACTAGGATACCATGATAGTAACAATTTCAAGAATCATATTTAATACTATAAACATATCCCAAATATTCCATTAACATAGTATCTCAATTCCAACATAATGAACATTTATTTAACATGAACCAAAGATTAATGCATCCTTTTATTTTATTACAAGGTCATTGTTTCCATTTCATCAAGACCTAATACATAGGGGTATATAGAACAAGCACACAGTCCCTATTGCTACATCACATCCTAAATGCTTAATATTACAAATTACATACGCACATAATAGTACTTCCTTCATCATAGTGCATCTTAGATTTACTTAATCATTTCACTTAGGATTCATGCAACCACCACTATCCTTTCCAATATTAATTTCATAGCATAATGTAGCAAGATACCAACTCTCAATGCAAATGCAACACAAATGTATACAAACCACTCTATTTCATTTCCACATAAAAATAATACATCCGTATCACATAATAAATTCTAATAGAAACATCTCACCGTTCATTTATCCAGTTAATATCAATGATCCCCTAGCTACTCAAGTAAATATCGATGCTACCTATTCCATTATTTCTATCATTCACTCTACAACATAATATGATACTAAACCATCTCATTAATACAATGTAACTCAAATAAATATAAACCGTTTTATTTCACATAGATTCCCTATCTTACATTACGTAATGAACAATCGATACATCAAGGAATAATCCAAGTACTTTTTCTAGTCTCAACATCAAGTCCTATTACAAATTCTTTTCAAATACATGGTAAAGCTTATACATGAATACATCATCTCTTATACATATGGAATTAATTTATAATACAATGTCTTCTCTTTCAAGAACATAGGAATTATCTCTAAAGTATAGTCACTTGAAGAATCCAATCCATGCATGCTACACCAAGAAAAGTATCCCAATGGAAGAAGGCATTCAACCACCTAACCATGTGGAACCAATCAAGGAACCCCCCCCCCCCCCCCCCCCCCCCCGTGCTTGGAGATGACAAATGTTCCAACTCACACACATGACCCAAGCTAACAGCTATCCTCCAAATGGTACAACATGACTTCACAAGACTCAAACATGAGAATAGACCATCAAGCACAACATACATGTCTAAAATCAATGCAATCAACCTCTAGAGGCAAAATCAATAAAGTAAGACATATGGAAAATGGATACATGTGGGGTAGAGTGTCATCACATGCTACATCTATGTCCACCTTGGATTTACTCAAGGGAGATCAGGTATACCGCTCCAACGGTCTTCCAAATCTAGGATCCCAAAAACACCTCTCTCGGTCCATCCAATTGGGGCATACAACATCATATTATTTATCTTGGTTAAGTGTATTCCTAAATACCCAATCCACTAATCAATTATTATTATTTTATCACTTGAAATTAAACCATCAACTCTTCATGTGGTTCCATAGGTTTAGAACCCCTTCCTAGAGGTCTAGTACTCATCACCTAGGTCCAACACATGCTACTAGTTCAACTCTTTGTTTCGATAAAGGTGCTACCAGTTTAGATATAATCATTTACATTGTCAGTTTCTTCTAATAAATTTTGATTTGACTTTTTCTCAGCTCATTTACTTTAACATTAGCACTCTCCACAATTCTCTGCAATCTCTTGTTATAACATCTATATGCTTTGCTTTCATTAGAATAACTAAAAAATATTCCTTCATCACTTTTAGGATCAAATTTCCCAATAGTATCATCTCTCCTGATATAACATTTACTACCAAAAATTCTGAAATACTTAATTGTAGGTGTATTGCCAAACCATAATTCATGAGGTGTCTTACCGGTTCCTCCTTTGATATGTACTCTGTTGAATGTGTAAACTATTGTAGTCACTGCTTCACTCCAGTAGATATGAGGTATACTTGCTTCCATCATCATTGTTCTAGTAGCATCCAAGATAGCTCTATTTTTCCTTTCCACAACTCCATTCTGCTGAGGTGTCCGGGGAGCAAAAAATTGTCTTCTTATACCATGCTTGTCACAAAAGTTATTAAACTCACCGGATGTGAATTCTCCACCATGATCTGATCTCAAACATTTCATCTTCAATCCTATCTCACTTTCCACTTTAGCCTTAAAGATTTTAAACTTTTCAAATGCTTTAGATTTTTCTCTCAAAAAAGTAACCCATATCATCCTAGAATAATCATCAATGACTAGCATGAAATATCTATCACCATGAAATTTTTTAACTCTAGCAGGGCCACACAAATCAGTATGAATAATATCAAGAACATCATTTGATTTATCTTGTATACTCCTAAAAAAGGTTCTGACCTATTTACCCATTTGACATTATTTACATACCAGATTATAGGGCCTCATAATCTTAGGTATATCTCTAATAGCCTTAGTTGAACTGATCTTCACAATGCAATCAAAATTCACATGACACAGCCTTTTATGCCATAACCAACTCTCATCAATCTATGTAATCAAACATGTCTTCTCACCAGAGTTCAAATGAAATATGTTACCTTTTGTCTATGTACTGGTTGCAATC
Organism: Cryptomeria japonica; assembly: GCF_030272615.1. Lineage (NCBI taxonomy): Eukaryota > Viridiplantae > Streptophyta > Pinopsida > Cupressales > Cupressaceae > Cryptomeria > Cryptomeria japonica. The sequence continues at coordinate 643,432,139 of NC_081407.1, read as the reverse complement.
TCCAAGCCAAATCTGTTAATGATTTTGCATTTTCCATCCTCAAAGTGTAATTGGAATCCCTTATCTACCAATTTTCCTACACTCAACAGATTATGCTTCAAACCTTCAACATATTAAACATTGTCAGTATTGTTCTTACCATCCAATGATGTAGTTCATTTTCCTTTAATCATACATGCCTTGTCATCTCCAATCTAACTAGTCCACCATCAAATTCTTGCAAAGATAGAAAATTCCCTTTATCTCCAGTCATATGATGTGAACAACCACTGCCAATTACCCACTCATCCTTGTCCTTAATTTTAGCAGCAAGTTCTTTCATGCTAGGTACATTCTCTTCTAGTGCTAGATCATCTTCCTTGATAGCTAGGAATACCCATTCCTTCCCATTGCCGAATCCACTAGCAGAGTCTTCTGCCGGTTCATCATCTAAATCAGTCATGCCTTCCTCATCCGCTATGTAGAATGATTTTATTCTATTTTTATTGAATGTATACTTGTTTTGATATGCAGGGTTAGGTTTAAATAATCTTTTCTCTTTTCTTCAAATCTTGAATTTCTTTCAGGACATCTAAATGCAAAATGACCAATTTTATTACATTCAAAACATTTAAAAGGTGCTTTTCCTTCAAACTTACTTCCTATTGGTCCTTTCGGTACTCTTCTAGAAAATAGTGCTTCAAGTTGCTCAAAATCATCATCTTCTCTTTTCATATCTTCTAATTCTTTTGCATATAAATCTTTCCAGTCTTGTTAATCGGTTGTAGATGTAGATGCATGAAAAGAAGGTTCAACCTTCATAGCTCCAGAAGATCCAAATTCCTCAAGCTCAAAAGCAGATAGTTTCCCAACCAAAGTATCTCTGTTGACAAATGTATTAGCCATAGTTCTCAACTCATTAATAGCAGTAGCCTTCATTTTTTAATCCGATGGTAGGGCTCTCGGGACTTTAAAAATAATCTCATCTTCGCTCAGAGTTCCACCACAACATTGAATTCCCACAACAATCTCATTTACCCTTTCCATGAATGCACTAATCCTTTCATCTTCTTCCATCTTCAGGTTTTCATATCTCACCCGGTAACCATCAAGTTTAGCAATCTTCACTGTAGGGTCACCTTTATTAAGAGTCTGCAACTTATCCCATATATCCTTTCCATATTGTTTGCTTGTTAATCCCATTATTTGCTGATCTAAAAGTGCACACAAGAGGGCTACTCTTTCTCTACAATCATTCTCAAGCTCCTTGTCCAGGTTTGTCGGAGGAGGATTGCTAGATCCCAGATTATAGGGTGTGACACCATTCTGTGTGATCTCCTAAATCTCCCTGTCAAGACATCTCAGATGAGTCTCCATCTGAATCTTCCATATTGTATAATGTGTTCATTCAAGCCTCAGTATATCCCTTTGAAAAATGGCTCCAGAAGAACTGGATGAACTTGAACTGTTAGTCACCATAGGATCTTCCTCAAGTAGTTAATATTTTTGCAGAGAGGACCAAAGCTTTGATACCAGAGTGGTTGCAAGAAGTTAAGTCCCACTTTTTTGCAAAAAGTGGAAGTGGTTTCCCTATTTTTCAAATTTCATGCACTTAGAGTTTCGATCTTGGAAAACTTCAGTACTAGAAAATGAAGTGCTCGGAGTCTAATTTTTAAATATGCAATTTATTTCAATACCCACATGTTGGAAAATTATTTTTAGTAGCCATGTTTAAAAACCACTTTTTCAAAATGTCTATTTCAGGACCATACCACACGTGTACGATCACCATATTTTGACGTAAATAAATGAACTTTTGCAAATCCTTCTGGGAAAAGATACCTAAGACAACAAATATTGATGAGAATTTTTTTCCTTATATTTTTATTGAATATATTTTTTTATTAATTTTTAATTGACTATAAAGTACATTTTCAAAACATCTGGTGTAGCACCACCGTAATTTGATGAAAATTTCATATTTTAATTTTTTTTTTAATCTTCAAAAGAATTGTTTGTAGATTGATGTCATACAATTTATTTTCCAAAAAACCTAAAAACAAAAAAGTTATTAAAGTTTTACTGAACCTCACTATTTTACATTTAGGTACCACTTTTGATTAATAAATAATGCAAAAATAATCATATCACTATGAAATTTACATTTTTAAAATCAAGACAGTGAGAACTCTAATGGTTTTTCATTTCATCAAAAAATATGACCAGGAAGACCTTCAAAAAATTACGGCAAGGCAGAAATTTGGTGTTCCAGTGCCTTAGCCATTTTTTTGGAGGTCCACGCATAGGATTGGTCCCACCAAGCCTAACCCAAAGCCAAAACTGAGACATGGGTGTGTTTACTACTCGATCTTTTATGAAATAGGCGTTTGTTATTTAAAATTTAAAAAACAGGCACCCGTTTTGAAATTTTGTAGCATTTTCAAAAACGTGTGCCCGTTTTTAGAAACAGGTACCCATTTTGAGAAATGTGTGCCCATTTTTAGAAATGTGTGCCTATTTCTAAAAATTGTGAACTCATTTCTCTACGGTGGTCCAATCCTAAATGGGCACCCATTTTTTAAAACGTTTACTCATTTTAATTTTATGGGTCGGGGCCCCGAAGCTAAACGGGTGTCCGTTTCTTAAAAAATGGGCACTCGTTTCTAGCAGAAAACTTTTTAACTCGTGGACTTCTGTGGAATTGGGACCCAACTTCTTGCACCCACCCAACAATTGTTAGACAGTTCAGATAATCAGAAGACAACTGAGAGAGGGGGGTGAATCACTTGTCACAGCTTACAAGAACCATTAGCAATTTAAACTTTAATATTAGAACCCAAAACAATATTACCAGAATAGCAGTTAATCCAATTAAGTATAAACAATAAACACAAAATAAATATGATCCACACAACACCAAGATCTATACATGGAAAACCCAGTAAAGGGAAAAACCACAGTGGGAAGCCTACCCATAATCAGATAATACTTCTGCAATAAGTATGTGAATTTACAATGAAGGGGCCTACACTTGTAGGAAGGCCAACAGCCTAGAACACACTGCTCATCACAAAAGGAGCCTCATTGACTATATACAAATGTAGACTATAATCCAGAGAAGTGTTGAACTGCAGAAGATAGCATCTCCTATGCCTGAGTATAGTTTCGATTAACCTCAAAACTGGAGGAATAAATCCTCTTACACAAACCCAATTCGATCTCCAATGATCGACCAACTCCTCTGCCTAAATGATATTACATTATTCACACATTACATTCCTTGACCATGACCTATTACAATAACCATGATGAACTACAATGAGATCTTACATCTTATTTATACAAACTCTTGTCCATAAATAATTAGGTCAGCTACCAGACAATAAACCAATTACATAATTACAAACCATGTTGGCCTTATACCAAAACAAATAATATCCAACACATAAGACATCTCGGAAATACAACAATAGGTCATATCCACACGTTACATCAATGTCGGTCCATAACTTAAATCAACCAGGACCAAGTATAGGTCCACACACTTCAGAAATGATCTTCGAATGCCAAGTCTCGAACATTATCACAACCATCATCCTAAAACTCCATCAGAAGCTGCACCAACACCAATTATGCAATGCATCAAAGATCTCCACCAAAAGCTCTACCGATGAAGCCCTCGCTAGAACCAGAAACCAATCTTCTAAGTAAGAAGGATAGCATCCAATCACCAAACCAAAACCAACTGACCAAATATGAGTATAAGCATAATGAACATGCCAATTCCATCACCATATTATACCAGAGTCAATCAGATCATGTCGGATCCAAGTTAACCAAAAACCACTCAACTAATCAGGACTAGAAGGGTGTTGGTAAAGCATCCAATCAGCTAGTGTTGACATCAATGACAAAACATCAATGCAACACATAATCAATTCCACCAAATGGTTCATACCATAGCATTTCTAGTCTTTGGGATGGCATTTTTGGTCATTTTGCTTGCATCTACAAATCAGGACCCTTACACACTTGGTATATTTCTTAGTGCCCTTGATATAAATAGTGGCACTTTTGGGGTGTAGGTTAGCACCCCTAGTCTAATTCATATTTTTTTTGAGTGATTGCATAGCGTTTTTCAGAGAATAGCAGAAAGTTGCACAATACTGAGACATAAGGCTAAGGAGGGGTCTCAATAAGGCTTAGGGGTCCAAAAAATCCCTCACAATGCATACAGAAGGTTTGAGACATCCAATTATTGAGAAAGGCATCAAACATAACAAGTACATAATCTCTGCAAAAAGTTACAGTAAGAAGATCTTCTCCCACAGAGCCAAAACTGAGGTTTAGGGAGCCAAACTGATCAAGAGAGAGTATAAACAAGTTGCATACACCCAAAGGAGACTCAAGAAAGCTAGATAGGGTAAAATTGCAGCCAATGCAAGTGGTTGTATGCATCATGCACATTCATAGTGCAGTCACAAAGAATACTTAGTCGCACAACATGGATAAGACACCAAAACAAGCTCAAACCAAGGAAGATTTTGCAATCTACTCAAGAGAATAACCAAATGCAATTCCAATCATGATCCAACACTTCCTCATAAGCCAAAAGAAAAAACAAACATAGAGAATACACAATGAGCTCCCGACAATGTAATTTCTAGAAAATAAGATTAATGAAATGCATATTTTCCCCAAAACAAAATGCTACCAAATAGAAATTAAACTATTGCAATTCATGAAACCATTTCCCCAAGACAATTTTTTCCAGACAATGCAAACAATCTTTCCGAGATCAAAATGCAAAGTCCCGGGAAACAAAAATTTATTGTATGTGGATTGAAATACTCCAAAAGTTTATTCTCCTTGTCTCTATAATTTACAAGTAATATAGTTTTAAAATAATAATTATATCTCGTTATTAAATATACAATAAAATTCTTGTGGATTTAATTGTTTTTTTTATAACTATATTATTTTAATAAATAAATAAAAATGTAGTAAATTTAATTATTTTTTATAATTATACTATTTCATTACATAATCTATGGTTTTTAATATTTTATTTGGTCCATCATAGTGAAGTATAGTATATTGCATTGTGTCATTAACCATACAATTATTATTAATTGTTGCCAAAATCTAAATGTGTTGATTTGTGTCAAAAATATAACTAGTATACCTATTTTTCAAAAAATATATGTAAAACTCACCGAGAGATATCAATTTTAAAATAATTAAAATTCATAAACATGAATAAATAACCCTACCTCCTATGTGACAAATGAGAGCTATACAAGAAAATACTTGCAACATTCACAAGATTCACTCTAAATATGTTATTAGACACATTAAGCAATAAGATGAAAATAACTCAGCATGCGCTCTATAAATATGAATAAATCATCATATCTTCTATTTGAAAAAGCAAGAAATTTGCAAAAAATCATTTGGGGGAAAAATTATGCGATGGCAAGAGGATCCTCTCTGCAAAAATGGTTACTTGTTAATGACGATTAGGAGAATGGGGACTGTACAATCAACCTAACCAGCCACATTGAGGAGGACAACTCCTTGTGGGTGGATTTAGCTATTATTGGTAGAATCGTAGGACCTAAACTATCAAGATTTGCAATCAAAGAATGGATTGTCAAGCGATGGGGAATGAGTTGTTAGGCCCAATATGGAAAGCTAATGTACTGAGAGAGGAGGGGTGAATCAGTACTCCAAAACTTTTATTTGATAATAACCTTACTGTTATGCATAAATAGAATAGTGCAATAACATAAAATAAAACTAAAATCAACAGACAACAATCATACATGATTCACTCCATAACACATATATTTTGGTCATGCAGAAACTCTTGGTTAGAGAGAAAAAATATGGTGGGGATGGCACCCACAACTTCACTACTGCAATAATAAAGAATGCTCGGTTAGAGCTACATTTAGCTATTTCTGATAGCTTCCTCTATTAGGAGTATCAAGATCAGTTAGATCTACCTTACTAAAGGATTTTACAACACTATATAAATGTTGCACCTGGTTAAAGGATTTACAATTGATAGACTTGGTTAGAGTCTTTTACCCTGTTAAAGGTTTCTCTTACAACTTCAAATATTACAATAAAATCATTACAAATGTTTGCATCTTTACATCTAAAATGTTATAGCAGATTCTATGTGTTTAGAATAAGATTACCTAGATTGTAGCACACCTCAGGAACCCATATTGTAACTCGGTAAACCCTTCTATTTACTTTGTTCTTTGACTATTCATGGATAACCTTCTCAGTGACCTCTCTGTGTCTCTGTAACAATCTTCTTTCATGCATACACACACATATCTCACATCTCTTATATATCTCCCTTTTTCTAACCCTAAAATCATGCTATATAAATAGATCTCTTACAGCGGTGATCTGATTCATTGCTTTGATCTTACAAAAAGATTCCTCGAATGAATAACTAAACAAAATATTTCATTGGTTAGATTGACCTTGTAATCATACACAATCTCCTAGTGCAATTTCCGATGCAAAAACGGTTAGATGTGCCTCGATCTTGTAACACGTTTTCATGTGCATGTCCAGGTTCAATGTATCTGGTAAAATGTTTCACTCGATGAATATCGACTCGGTGAGTTAACTTTACTGCTCGGTAGCCATGAAACATTACTTGGTAAACAGCTTGGTGAATACTACGTTCTGTTACTACTTTCTTCTGTAACCGACTAGACTGTTCATACGGACTTCTCTGTGTGTACCGACTGCATGATTCGGTAATACTAACAGACTAGAATATATAGTATGACTTTGGATATGAAACTAATGGCAATTTGATAAGTAGTAACAATCTCCCCTTTTGACATTAGTTGAGATGTTTGACAAAACTACTTTCAAAGTCATAACTCAAAAACTATATACTTGCAAAATGACTATACTTGACAATATATACAATAGTCAATAAAATAGTATATGCAGATATACTCCCCTTATCATTATTCTGTACATAACTCTAAATTTTGCATGTTTGGTTCTGTTATGTAGTTGTGTGCTCTAAATACTCCATATATTCTACATGGTATACTCCCCTTGTATACAATACTCAAAATTGTGTTATCAAAACTATATTACTCTCCAAATTTAGAATTACTCCCCCTTTGCTGGGTATTACTTTCCTCTATGTAGTATCAAAATATTACTCCCCCTTTTTGACAAAATTTAAAAACTTAATTTCCATCTGGAGGCGGTAACTGATCAAAAATAGTCTTATACTTGGTCAGGGCATCAGTGAGGGCGACTAAGAGTGAGTCCTTGACACTTTCCATTAATGAGTTTTGTGCTTGAATATAGTTGATAAGCGTGTAGCTCAGTTGATCTATTCCTGTACTGATGAGAGATGAGGAAGGAATAATGTCTGAAGGGTCATTATATCCATCCTGATTTTATGCTCTTCATTCCTCAGTTCTAACTATTGAGCCATGAGCTGTTGTAGCTTTGTGTAAAAGTTCTGAACTGAATTAGCCTCAGTGGTCAACTTAGATGAGAGATCAGTGATCTCTTTCTCAATTGCATCAGTTTTATTTTTGATATCTTTAATAAATAAGGAAAATGTGCACACTTTTTGGAATAAATAAAGAATATGCTTGAGTTGAGGGGACAACTCAGCAATGAATTTGACAAGTTTTACCTTGCCAACAACAATTGATTTCTGTACTTCCTCTATCATTTTTGTTGTAAGCTCTTTATCCTTGAGCTTGCTTAAGTACTCAGATGCATCAACTCCAGATGTTTCAATCTGATTGAAGAGTTCATCCAACTAAATATGGATGGTTGTATTGGTTGACACTGTTGCTAATGGTAGCATTATTGCTAGTAGTGTCCTAACCTTCTGAAGTACTTTATTCTTTTTCTATATGGCCAGTTGCTTCTCTTGTTCAGCCTTTTCTTTGCATAGTTCACCGAATTCAGTGAGTGCTTGCCCTTTCAATTTGGAAATGTCTACATTGGGCAACACAATCGGTTTAGATAAGTCAAATTTAAAACCATGCTTTCTCACCTTCTTTTCTTTTCCTTTGGTCTAAGGCACTAAGACAAGTGCTTATGAGGCTTGCTGACCCTCGGTAGGTTGCTTGGTAGATGCAACACTTTGGTCAGTTCCTGTAGCTGTTGTAGTGTCTTTGGGTGGCTCGGTGATAGGGGTCTCAGTTGTGACATTTGCAGTGCTTGTTTGTGCTTGAGACGTCTGATCTTTGGTTGTATCTCCTGCAGCTTCAAATTTGTTACTTGTATCTCCTACAACTTCAAATTTGTTACCTTCAGTGCCTTGCTCGGTGTCCTTGGGAGCTTCAGTTGAGACTGGTGACTTCACCGGTGGATAAGGCTGAACTTGTTCTAAGACAGATTCACTAGAGACAAGTTTTGCATAAGTGGTGCCTTCAATCATTTCCTGCTCAGTTGCAGCTTCATCCATCACATCTTCATCAATTTGTATAGTGTCAACCGGGTCTGGACCTTGCTCGGTGACATCTGGATCTTGCTCGATGACATCAACAATTTCAATTTGAGATTTCTCACTGACATCCTTTTGTTTGAAGATCTCCTACCACTTGGCTTTAGTCTCATTCTCCACATCTATATATAGCCCATTCATCAATTTTAAGGCTCTTTGTTTCACAAGAAATTTAGAATTGTATGTGGTTAAATGCTCCTTGATTTCTGTTATGGACATGTCAGACAAATAGATGGACTAGACTTCTTTCTCTTATTTGTCTCTCTAACTCCATTGCATATTTCCATCTGTTATCAATATGTAAGTAGAGTTCACTCAGAAGTGACTTTGCTAGTTCTAATGGTGCTAACTGAAATTTCAGAAGTATACAGATGACAACTTCTTCAATCTGTCACTTCTCATCATTATTCCTAGTCTCATACCTAACATATCTAAGTCCTACAAATCCACCGTATTCTTTAAGATTGGCACAAAAAATTTCAACACTGTGAATGTTTACCTTTTTGCTTCTCACAATCTGCAATTTGTTTGCATCATCAGACTCTATATCACTCGACTCTTTTGCCAAAATGAGTCTCCGAGTAGATTTCTTGTAAGTTCTAGTTACCTTAGGAATGGCAACAATCTTTTGTTTCTTACTCGGTGATGCAGTTGATGCTTTGGTGTTGGGTCTCTTTATTAGTGGAGTCGGTAGGGCCTTTGTGATGTCTTGTTTCTTTCTTTTCAGAACTTTACCCTTTGGCAACTCTGTGCTCAATGTTATTGCAGCCTCCTGTGCTTCTGATTCCTCTTCGGTAATGGCAAGATTGCCTTTGATAGGTGTAGAGGAGGATTCTTCTCCGAATTTCTCATATAAAACCTTTATCATCTTTGTAGCTTTTCTTGTAGCCTTAGGTACTACAATGCTCATTTTTACTTTCTCCTTCACCTCTTCATAGGTTCCATACCTTAGTTCGGTTGCATGCCTTGGCAGTGATAAATAGGCATCAATTTGTTGTTGTGTAATATCATAATCAATCACATAACCCATTGGTTGCAATGATTGAGTCCTCAGTTCAACAACATTTACATAGCAATAATCAGTGTTGACCTCAAAACATATTTCATCCTTGTATTTTTCGACCAGCTGTGGTGGAATCCTGTACCTGTTGTGCATTTTCTCTTGGAATTTGCTGAAGTAATCATCCATGATATCATTAAAGTTATCTCCTAACTTCTTGATGTAGTCATTGAAGCTCCCATACTACTTTACTGACTGAGGGAAAGAACTTCTCAAAATAGAAAAACATACATACAAGTAGTGAACCGAACTTTAGTGTATTTGTCGAGTTGTTCTTCTTCGGCTTCCTTATTGTGTTCAGGTTCTCAAACAAGTTTTTCAGTAGCACTTCACATAAGTCTACTTTCATTCCCTTCTTCACTATTTTGTAGGCCAAGTCCATTGCAACACATGGTATACTGTTTTCCCTTGAAGATTGGAAGAAACAGTAACCAATAACTCTAATTGCAAACTTTAGTTCTGCATCAGTGATATTATTTAGTTTCAATCCTCGGTAATCAGATTCTACTCCGATTAGACTGATTAGCTCCTTTTGTGATATCATTTTATGTGCACGAGCATGATCATAGATGGGATACCCAGTGATCAGCTGAATGACTTCCTTTGTGATCTTGAACGGTTGCTCTTGTAGACACATGAAATCATCATGTACTCTGCTCAAGACAAACTTAACCCACTGGGGTTTGAACACACGGGGATAGACTAGGGCTTCAGTTAATCCCTTGATTTTGATATGTTCAAATTTGCTATCCAGTTTGCCATCAGTGGACAGTTCATCATATGTGTCACTAATCTCTACATGACTGAGTTCCTCAACACGACATTTGGTAAAGAATCTGACATCTTCTACTAACAAGACTCGATCTAGGATGAGTGAATATGCAGTTTTATCATCCAGTTCTGAGGAAACTTTGGGAGTTAGAGAATATTTCAACGAGGGCTTCTCCACATTTTGGACAACTACAAGGTCTTGGATCTTGGGCGCCATGGTAGGTTTCAGGTAAGATTTGACAAATTATCCTTAGGGTTTACAAATGACTGACGCCTCACACTTGGTAGACAATAGCAATTTGACTAGATCAGAAACCAGCTTAACAGTGTGAATAGATTGATGTAAATACCTCAAAATTCGCTCTAAATGAAGTTTGATCGCTTTGATTCGCTTTGCTCTACTTCTCGAAAACTTGGGTGAATGAAAATGATCGCGAAAATACTTTTAAGTACTCAAAAATACCTCATCGGGCTCCGTGCAAGTTAGGTCAAGATATTAAATGTACTCGGTTCACCTTTTACCGATTTACCCTTTTTTTTATGTTTTAATCGAGTAACCAACTTTCCTTTATTAACTAACTTGACAGGTTTCCTGTATACACCGACTTGACAGGTTTCCTGTATAGTACATAAACTGACTAATTGCATCTTAACTATGCAGATTTTGAATTTTGTACATAATAGAATAGGATCTGTTATGATTTAACTTTTAAAGATTGTGGTCCCTTCATACCCTTTCTTGACTAATTTGAAATAGGTTCACCTAACTCGGTAGGTAAGGTGCTTTCTTCATCAGACATAATTTCTTTCTTTTTCCAAATCATCTTGAATTTTTCTTTTATCTCTTCAGTGTCTCTTCTTGGTTGATCTCTGCAATCTCCAGCTAAGTGTCCAGCTTTGTGACAATGAAAACATGCCATACCAGGATTTCTCCATGATCTCCGGTTGTTTATTCCAAATCTTATAAAACAGTTGGCACTTATATGTCCATATCTCCCACAACATTCGCACCATATCCTTGTATTGTAATCCCATGGTACTGCTGTATATTGTCGGTAAGGATCTGTGTGAGTTTGGTAACCTCCAATGTTTGCTCAGTGTGGATACTCTATGTAGTTCTTTTGCTTAAACTAGCACTTCTCGGTACTATGTCCATATCTATTGCAGTTTTTACAAAACCCTTTGAATTTTGCCTTCTGATAGTTGTTAACAGACTTTGTCCTACATTGATTAGGTGTGTGACCATATTTATTGCAATTATAACAATATCCATTGGACTTAGAGATATTCGATTTCTTACCTTTTTTGATCTGGCATATGTTGGTAGTATGACCTTGATTTCCACAGTAGTAGCAAATAGGCTTCTTCCTTTTGATGTTAATCCTGTTTCTAGCTTGTTTTGATGATTCTCCTCTCTCAGTAGTATGAATTCCTTTCTCGGTAGAGTCTTTTCCTTTGTAACTGAGTCCTGCATCTTTGTAGGGTCTTCTTGTATTTAGTTGCTCATCCAACATATTTGATGCTTCATAACTTTTCTCTAATGATTCTTTGGATTTCTTCTCTATTTCAAGTTCACCAGTCAACCTTGATACTTCAAGTTTCAATGATTGATTTTCATCATTCTTTAGAGTTGCTTCATGATGTGCATAACCTAGTTGATCTGTCATATTTTGTCGAATACCAGTTAACCTTATGATTTTATCATCCTTATCAGATACTAGAGCTTCAAGTTGTTGTTTCTCTCTTTGTAGATCTCTTGCTTTATCCTCAGCTATCTTTAATGCATCTAGATTTTCAGTCATCTGTGTACTAAAATGTTCATGTTCTCTTTTCATTGCTTTCAGTTGATCAGCCAATGCTTTGTTATTTTCTTTCAACATTCCAATCATTTCTTCAGTCTCTTCAGATACACTGTTCTCAGATGATGTCTCGATTTGTTCCACTAGCTCTTGAGAATCATGCAAGTCATCAGATAATCTTCTCCTTACTTTCAGAGATTTTTGCATTTGCCTCTACATGTCTGCAATCACTTGATTTGCATTATCCAGCTCTTCTTGAAGATGCACAATCCTCCGAGATTGTTTGTAGCCTTCCATTGATAAGATCTTTCTCTTTAGGTAGTTAAACCCTTTTCCAAGATTCAGGCTCTGATACCAATTGTTAGGCCCAATATGGAAAGCTAATGTACTGAGAGGGGAGGGGTGAATCAGTACTCCAAAACTTTTCTTTGATAATAACCTTACTGTTATGCATAAACAGAATAGTGCAATAACATAAAATAAAACTAAAATCAATAGACAACAATCATACATGATTCACTCCATAACACATATATTTTGGTCATGCAGAAACTCTTGGTTAGAGAGAAAAACTATGGTGGGGATGGCACCCACAACTTCACTACTACAATAATAAAGAATGCTCGGTTAGAGCTACATTTAGCTATTTCTGATAGCTTACCTTGTTAGGAGTATCAAGATCAGTTAGATCTACCTTACTAAAGGATTTTACAACACTATATAAATGTTGCACCTAGTTAAAGGATTTACAATTTATAGACTTGGTTAGAGTCTTTTATCCTGTTAAAGGTTTCTCTTACAACTTCAAAATATTACAATAAAATCATTACAAATGTCAGCATCTTTACATTTGAAATGTTATAGCAGATTCTATGTGCTCAGAATAAGATTACCTAGCTTGTAGCATACCTCGGTAACCCATACTGTAACTCAGTAAACCCTTCTATTTACTCTGTTCTTCGACTGTTCACTGATAACCTTCTTGATGACCTCTCTATGTCTCTGTAATAGTCTTCTTTCATGCATACACACACATATCTCACATCTCTTGTATATCTCCCTTTTTCTAACCCTAAAATCAAGCTGTATAAATAGATCTCTTACAACGGTGATCTGATTCATTGCTTCGATCTGACAAAAAGATTCCTCGAATGAATAACTAAACAAAATATTTCATTGGTTAGATTGACCTTGTAATCATACACAATCTCCTAGTGCAATTTCCAATGCAAAAACGGTTAGATGTGCCTCAATCTTGTAACACGTTTTCATGTGCATGTCCAGGTTCAATGTATCTAGTAAAATGTTTCACTCGGTGAATATCAACTCGGTGAGTTAACTTTACCGCTTGGTAGCCATGAAACATTACTCAATAAACAGCTCGGTGAATACTGCATTCTGTGATTGCTTTCTTCTGTAACTGACTAGACTATTCATACCGACTTCTTTGTGTGTACCAACTACATGATTCAGTAATACTAACTGACTAGAATATATAGTATGACTTTGGATATGAAACTAATGGCAATTTGATAAGTAGTAACATGAGTCTGGTGATAAAATTTATACCTAGAGGATTCTTTATGGTGGTTTACGTAAACAATTTGGAAAGGAATAAAATATTGTTCAAAGAAAACTGGTTTGTAGATGAACATCCAGTTTATATTCAGCCATGGTCACCAAATTTTAATCCTCTTCTACTGGCGGTATATGATAACCCAATTTGGATTAGTTTGTACAATCTATCAATTGAATATTAGGGGGATCAGAGTTTGGAGAAAATAGGTAGGTCATTGGGAACCCTTCTTGAAATTGATGAGGAAATTGTTGAAAAGGATTTGTATACTTATGCCCGGTTAAAGATCGTTGTGGTAAAGGAAATCCCAACTTATATATTTTTAATCTCTTTGGAAGGAACATGAAAGTAACAGGTAGAGAATGAAAAACAAATAACAACTTGTAACCATTTTGGAAGTCAATTTCATTCAGAAAAGGATTGCAAATTTTTTGTCAGGAGAGTCTAGAAAAGACCCTTTCAGAGGACAAATCCCAAGCAACACTGGGTGGAGAAGAAAAAATCCAATAAGGAAGTCTTGTGCCTCCCCTATATTGCAGGCTCAGGAAAAGAATCTGATGGGATGATGTCAGGAAATAACACTAATCCTAGGAAGGAGGAATTTGAGGCCCAGATACTGGAGGAGTCAATATCTAGTGGTCAACAAGCAATGGAGAAGATGACCGAAATGGATAATGCTAAGTTTGTTTCTTCCTATTGTTCAGAGAGTGAGTATGAAAGAGGTTTGAAGGAAGGTAGAGAATAGAGTGATGGATTGGATAACCTTGATCCTAGGTGTATCAGTCAATCTGCTAATGTTCTCTTGGGGAGAGCCAAGGGGAGAAGGGGCAGGAGAAGTCACAAATAAGTTAGAGAAGATAGAGCCTCTGAAAATGTATTGTAAGTGTGGTGGATTTCATGAGAAGAACCAAGGGAGGATGCCTCTCCCTTTGAGGGAAATGAATATTCTAACATGGAACATCAGGGGATTAACGACCCCTGACAAAAAATGCTTGGTCAAGAGGACAATCAGTAAATTAAACACAGATGTTGCTCTATTTCAAGAGAGCAAGCTAAGTGATGAAAAAGCCATGGGGTTTTTTAAATCTCTATATAAATGGGATGGAATGTTTTAGGCCTCTAGAGGACCTTCTGGGGGATTGGGCATTTTGTGGAATCTGATCTTGGTTGATGTTCAACCGATTGCCTTAAATTTTCATTGGGTGGCTTGTAGTGTCAAAAGAAACATAGATCAATTTATTTTTCCCCTTATTAATATTTATGGTCCTACTAAGAAAGAAGAAAAGCTTTAGTTTTGGAAAGAGATTTCTTTGTTTGTGGGCAGTTTAGGAGTTAACAATGTCATTGTAGCCATAGATTTTAATGCATTGTTGGAGATGGAAGACAAATCCGAAGGACTGAGAAAAGTCTCTAAAGTTATGGACGACTTTAGGGATTTCATTGAGACCATTAAGGTGGTGGAGATTATCCCTACTAATGGTAGGTTCAATTGGATGAACAAAAGGCTCAACTTCTCAAATATTTATGAGAGATTGGATAGATTTTTTGCAAGAGACTTTTGGATTTTGGGTCAATTCAATATTTCCACATCAATTATCCCTCAATTGGGATCTAATCATTTTCCTTTGGTATTGGAGTTAGAGCAAGAAAAGATTATACAAAGAAGCTACTTCAAGTTTCTCAGCATGTGTTGGAGGGATGTAGGCTTCTCAGATAATTGAGGGAGTGGTGGTTACTGGCAGACTATTTTTCAGGCTCCCCAAGCTATTGTTTTGTCAAGAAATTATAATTTCTTAAATAAAAGATCAAAATTTGGAATAAATTATCTTTTAAAATATCTTCTCTAAAAAATTGAGATTAGAAGAGGAGTTAGAATTTCTCAACTCTAGAGTGATGGCAGTTGGTATGACCAATGTTGAATTTGAAAGGGAAAGAGATTGAAAGACCAATATCTTAAAATCTTAAAGAGGGAGGAAATATATTGGAGGGACAAATCAAGGGAGATGTGGATTGCAGATGGTGAGGCTAATACTAAATTTTTTCATGCCTCAGTCAAGATGAAGAGATCTCTTAATAAGATCTCTGCTATCAAAAATGGGGGTGATAGGTGGTGTGTGTCCTCAAAGGACATTGAACAATTGGCCATTGAACACTTTGTAGAGGCCTTGGGTAGAGATGTCTCTCTAGTTACTGGTAACTTTCCATTAGTGGAGGATTCCATAGAAAACCTGGTGTCTGAGGATGATAACATTTTATTGTTGGCCCTGTATTCTCTTGAAGAGGTGAAAGAAGCTACTTTTTCCCTCCATCCTCACAAAGCTCCTGAACCAGATGGTTTTATGATAGAATTTTTCTAGAAATGCTGGAATTTTATGGGGGATGACATTTGGAGGGTGGTTGATAAATTCAGGAAGAGGAGGAAGTTCATCAAGGTTATCAATCATATGATGCTACCACTCATTCCCAAGAAGCAATATTGTGAAACAATGGCAGAATTCCACCCTATTTCTCTATGCAATTCAATCTATAAGATTATAGCTAAGGTGATGTCCAGTAGATTGAAGAAGATTCTCCTGAAGCTGATATCAGAAAATTAGAATGGTTTCACTATAGGAAAAGAGATCATGGAATGTATTATGCTCATGTAATAAGTGCTTCACTCAATGGTCAAGGAAAAAGTGAAAGGTATGACCATCAAATTAGACATATCCAAAGCCTATGACATGGTTATTTGGAACTTTCTAATTCAAGTCTTAAGAAAATTTGGGTTTGATTATAAGTGGATAGAATGCATCAAATTTTGTATTTCTACTATTAGATTTTCTCTATTGGTGAATGGTTTTGTTTGTGGATTTTTTGAGGCTACTAATGGTTTGAGACAAGGCGATCCATTGTCTCCCTTTCTTTTTGTGTTGGTAGTGGAAGTGTTGAGTAATAGCATCAAATATCATTGCAGAATGGGACCATGGAGGGGCATTAGAGTCCATCCTCAAATTGAGCTTATCACTCATTCTCAATTTGTAGATGACACACTACTCTTTGGTGTGGCCTCGATGGAGGAGGCGATAGCTATTAAAGAAACACTAGATGAGTATGCAGTCACCTCTAGTCAATTTATGAATAAGGAGAAATCTCATATATACTTCCTGAACACAAGCAGACATCTTCAAGCCAAAATTGCAAATAAATTAGAATTTCAAACCAGATTATTTCCCCTTAAATACCCAGGGATTCCCATTAATGCGAGAGAAAGGAAAACTTATATTTGGGAGGAAGTAATCAATAAGTACAAAGAAAAATCTATTTTGTGGAAGAACAGATGGATTTCTCAAGCGGTTAGGATTCAGATGATTAAGGTTAGTTCTATCGGCAATTCCAATTTACAAAATGATTTGCTTCAAGATGTTGAACAATGCTTATAGTAAACTTGATGGAATGTTAAAGAATTCATTTGGGAAGGAGCGAAGGATGAGAGGAAAATCCCTCTTATCATATGGGATATTGCTTGTCTCTCAAAGGAGGAAGGAGGAGTAGGGCTTAGGAAAATGGGACTTGAAAATATAGCCCTACGAGCCAAATTATCCTGGATGAAGTACAAGCATTCGGAGAAATTGTGGTGCAGAGTTATGAGACACAAATACTTGGACTCTGAGGATGCTGACATAATCTTTACGATGGCTAATATTGAGAAAGGCTCAATAGTATGGAATTTTCTATGGGAATGTAGGAATCTCATCACTGACCACTTATCATGGCAAATAGAGAATGGAAGAAAAGCCAATTTTTGGTACGATTCATGGGGGGGGGTGAAAGACCCTTGATATAATTATTTGAAGATCACAATTTGGTATCACAAGTTCAAGAGAGTGTAGGGGAAAAGATAATTAATTACATGGTCAGGTCTGGTCAGGAGGGAGATAGAGTTAGGTGGAAGAATGTAAATATAGGAAGTATAGAGATTTGTGCCAAACTAGATTCTTTATTCAAACAAAGGCTGGTTTTTTATATAGTGGCAAAGGACTTACTCTCATGGTGTGCCTCTAAATCAGGAGACTACAAAGTCAAATGGGGATATGAAGTGCAAAGGAGCAAATTGAGAAGCTCATGTTGGCCACAAACATTATGTTGGCAAAGAAAAAATTTACCCAAAGTATGTGCTTTCTTATGGATTGCTTTATACAAAAGAGTGCTGACAAGGAATATGTTAAAAACAATAGGTATCGTTAGACCAAGTTGGTGTGTCATGTGTATGTGGGATGAGGAATAAGTTAACCATCTATTTTAAACCTGCCCAGTGGCAAGCTCATGCTAAGAATGGTTGTTTGATATGGTTGAATTGAAAACTATTAGGAATGAAGAGATGAAGGACTTCCTCAGTCCGTGGCCCAATTGGTTTAATTCCAAGTGGGGTGATGTTTAGCTAGTAGGCCCATCTTTTCTAGTATGACATGTGTGGAAAGAAAGGAATGGAATAATTTTCAAGGAATGCATCCTACCCAGTGACAAATTATTACTCAAGATTAAAGAATCTATAGAGGAAGTAATTAGCTGCAATCTAAAGAAAAAACAAGTTAGAAGGTACATGAATTGGGACAAGGTAATGGAAACTAAATGGTCATTCAAAGAGACAGGACAGGTTCAGATTATCGACAAGAAGGTAAAAATGCAGAAGGTTAGATGGAAGGTGCCTAAAAAGGGATGGATCAAACTCAATTTTGATGGTGCTAGTAAAGGCAATCCTAGAAAGGCCAGGTTTGGGGTTGTCCTAAGGAATGAGGAAGGGTGCTTCTTACAAGGATTCTATGGTAATCTTGTGGAGAGTACCAACAATGAAGCAAAAATAAGAGCATTGGAAGAAGGATTGGAATTATGTGAAGAAAAAAGGACTTTCTAAAGCAATCATAGAAGGGGATTCAGAGATTGTAATTAATGGGGTGATAAAGAGGAAGTTCATCAATTGGAAGCTATATAGATGGATTCCCAAAATTAATTGTTTGTTAGAAAAAATCAGGGATTATGGCCTAGTTCACACACTCAGAGAAGGCAATAAGGTGATAGATGTTTTGGCCAATATGGGAGTAGAAACCGAAGAGACCTTGAAGATGATTAGCCCTCAACATATTTTAGTGGTGCTTGAAAAGATTATTCACAATGATAGGTTTTCTCTTCCCCATGAAGGAATAGGGTGAAGTACTTTCCTTATCTCTGCAAGTAGTAGGAGTAGGTGTTCATTTCCTAGGATTTATTCATAGGAGGGAATGAGTCCTTAAGCCACGTTTTATGAGATTAATCAATCTTTTTGGAAGACTTGTCTATATAGAGTTGCAGGAGGAATTTTCCATATAACTAATGGTAGGAGGAGATTGCAATAGAGTAGTAAAGATTGAGATGAGAATCACAGTGCATTGGACAAAGAGTCTCGAAGATTTGTTTGATTTCTAACTTGATTTAAAGATATCCACCTTGATCTGAGGAAATACAGTGTGGGCATATTCAGTAGTGAGAGGGTAATGGAGAATTAAGGGAGGTAGGGTTTCAAGTATAACTTCAGAATGGTACCGTTTGTTGCTATGAGCTGTATGAATTGCGAAGAGCTGGTTGAGAGACAATTTCTAGATTTGTTCAACATAGAGGTGGATATTTATATGGTAATCCTAGAGATGGTAGATGTATCACTCAACTTGTAGAGGAATTGGTGCGACAGATTCTTTTATGAGGTGGTTCTAGCTCCCATGGTGGATATCTTGGAGTCAAAGGAGACATGCTTAGAATTAATTGAGGGATTTGTGAAAGCAATGAACGGGGATGTAGTTGCCAATACCCTTTTGTATTTACAAGATGGGTCGAAGTAAAGTATTTTTGGGGTATATTTTAGTCCATCAACATATTACTCCTCAGACTCAGAAGAAGATTCAGAGATGGAAGATGAATAGGAAGACATAAATGAGTAGGGAGGGGAGGCTTCAAATGAACTTGATTTAGAAGATAATGAGGAAAGGGAGAGAAAGGAAAAGAAGAGGAGGAAGAGAAGATTTATTGAGGATGCTTGGTCGGTATTCAGAAATGGGGTGATGAACGGGGATCTAAAAAACTTCAAACAATTCAAGAGTGCAGATGATTGGTGGCTAACAGAGGAATCCTCAGACTCCCTATTCAGGCTTGGTGAATTGGTGTCACAACTCCTACATTATCTTATGTAAATGATCATTGTATATGTTATGTCAATATATTGATCTTAGGCTAGTAGATGTTTTTCAGTCATAAGGATATAAGATAGTTGTGTGCTTGGTGTGTGTGGCCTGGAGAAGCATGGTGTGTAATATTTTCCATGTAACCCTTTTTGAAAGCAATATAGGGAGCTATCCCCATCAAGAATATAACTTACCATTAAAAAAAACAAAAAAATAAGAAATTTGCAAAAAATATTTGCAACAATCAAAGGATTCACTATGAATATGTTATTAGAGGCATCATGCAAGAAGATTTAAATAGCTCAACACATGCATTATAAATCACCATATTGATAGAATAAAATATATTTACATATAGTATTGTCGAATAGAAAAATCACACAATATCCCACAATAATAATTCTAAACAAGTATTATTTATCTTATATCATAATATAAAGAAAAGAAAATTGGTAAATCTTTCTAAAATGTGTAAAAAGTTTGTAAAAATAAGAAGTATTGAAGGTCAAATATGAAGTAACTATGCTAATAGCACTTTGTTATAATGGTGTCAATACAATAAAAATTCTTTAGTGATGAGATTTTTATTATGACCTTTGTTTTCATAATGATCATTATATAGTTCTTTCAACATAGCTATAAATTTGGCTATGATTATATATGCCTTCCATTTTTAATATTTCTAGTTCGACATCATCAATCATTAAGGCTATATTTTCAATTTCTTTGGCAATTTTGTTGCAATACTCTAAAACAGATTTCACACTATTGTCGATAAGGGTTTTAGCAAAATCAACAATGATTTTTCATTCATTCTATGAAGCATCTATAGTTTCATTTTTTTATTGAAAATAAAATATAGTAAAACTAAGGTTAGTATTAGGGTGATGATGAACAAAATATCCATAATTTGTGATAAAATTAAATTAGCAAATAATGAAATTAATTAATACAAATTATGTATGAAATAAATAATGAGAATACTTAATAGTCATTGAAGAAAATTTAACCATTATAATAATAAATTGGTTGTCTTCCTATGTTGAAATGTCATGAAAATTATTTAAAATACCAAGAGAAATATAAAATCATAAGGAAATGATGTGACATAAAAAAATTAAGCTTTATATTTGATTAAACAACCAACAAAATACATTCAATGCAATAATAAATGTTGACAATTTTTGTTGAGTAATGAGATTCACTAGTTTTGTTTGATGTAAGACATAATATTTAATCTATAATAGATCACATTATTAATAATTTTATAACATTCATAAAATATTATACAAAATAAATTTGGGCAGAAATATAATTTTTAATGATTGATTTACAAATATCTGTAAAATAATAATTTAAAAATAGTTCCACTTTGTTAAATATTTGTGCATCGATAGTAAATCTCAAATAAAATTTACAAATTTCTATAAAAATTAAAAATAATTATAAATACAATGTTTAAATAGTTTAGAAATATTTGTCAGATAATATTTGTATATTACTTTCGCATAGTTAACCATGGATGGATAGGTAATAAATATCAATCTTTAGTATCATCACAAATAGTTCAAATTTTAATTGTTAGATATGTCTTCACTTCATACAAGGAAGGCAACCCATAGTATGCATGCAACAACCCATATGATAGCATGACCTAATATAGTACCCAAGCTTAAGAGTATTGTGAAAGCATTCCTTAGGTGGGCCTATGTGATAGCTAATTTATGATTGTCCCTTAATAAATCTCATGAACTTCATACTAAGTTGATCAAATAGAGTGTGCTTCTCCATATTCATTGTTGGTCTTATAGTGATCTTCCAAATGCATCCAATAAGATAAAGATCTCAAATCTTATGGTATAGAGAAATTGACCAACCACACAAATTGACAATCTCAATCTATATATTTTAAAATAATACAACTAAGCTCATTTTGACCTTTGATTCATATAAAAAGTTAAAGTATAGAGCATAATTGTTAAATTTTACCTGAGTGGTCCCCAGTCCATTGTTAATTTTCTTGACCATCATGTCTCTCATTAAATAGAAAACACTCAACTCCTCTATACGAAGGAGGACATTGAGTGGAAGACACACGTGATACATTGACATCCAAGTGGATGCTAACATGCATGAAAATTATTATTAGCTCTTACATTACTATTCAATAGAAAAAGGAATATACTTTCCAATTTAATTAGAAAATCTTGTAAAGGATAGTAAACATTAAGAAAATGGATGTTATCAAAGTATCTAAAAATATATTTAATCAAAGTGATATATATATATATATATATATATATATATATATATTGAGAATTATTTAAGGTGAGTATATTATGTAATTTTTTAGAAACTTATTTGACATAAATATTAAAGTATAGAGTGAAACACTAAAAGGACCATAATGACACATACATGTAGGTATTTGTTTTACCTTAGGTGATTCTAGGCAATATGCTTGTCAAAAAGAACTTTAAAATTTTCAAATGAAAGATATGGTGGAAATGGAAGTACACAAAAAATTGGTTTGTTTAAAATTATGTAACATTTTTTGATAATTTATATTTGTTCAATTGATATCATGAAATCATATAGTGGTCTATAAAATGTTAATCTAAATTTTCTAAAAATTTAATCTAAAAAAATATAAAATCAATCTAAATTTTCTAAAAATTTGAGTCTATTTTCTTCAACCTTGTGCTTGATAATTTTTCTACCCTTTTTCATAACCCTTTTGACATTTTATGGCAATAAAAAACTTTGGCTTTTTTAAATTCATGTAATTTTTTTTTATCATTTATAATTATTGAATAAACACCATGAAAGCATATAATGGTATATATAAAATATTAGCAATTATTGTGGTGGAAAAAAAGAACACAGGTTTCAAAACCACTAAAGAAAATTTAAACAAAAAATATATTACATCAATTATCTTCTAAAAATTTGAGTCTATTTTCTTGAGCCCTACGTTTCGCAAGTTGTCCCTTTTTCATTTTTTCATAAGGGTTATATGTGAATGGTGACATTATTCTCAAGCCCTCTATATATTACACACGAGATACTACCACAAATGTCAATCCTATTCTTTCTCTTGGTCCTATACCAATTGTCACTTTTGAAAGAGTCAATCTTTGGTATTTATGTATAGTCGATACCATATCATTCTCAATGGTTGTTGAAGTGTTCTACTTTTTTGAATATTGCAGTTATTGAAATTGTATTTGGATGATGATCTTCAAATGGTGATCCTAAATAATAATCAAATTCTATCATCACATATGTTAGTGGTTAAGGTGGAACACCTCTTGGCTTGTATAGAATCTTTTGAATATATCCTAAAGCTCAAATTACAACACGTACTTGTATCCAAAGATTTAAAGTGAGCATGACCCCTGAATTCTTGCTGATCAATAACTCTAGATAAATTTCATCACTTGAATAATCTTCTCTTGTATTAATATCTCATTCTTTTATTGTAAAACTACGTGCAATATGATGTTTCAATGAATATACTTAGTGTAGTGTCGCAATATCACTAAGTGTAACATCATGTTTCAATGAACATCCTATTGCATGTAGTGTTCCAATAAAAGATGGAAGTATTAATACAAGAGAAGATTGCTCAAGTGATGAACTTGATCTAGAGTTATTGATCAGTAAGAATTCAAGGATCATGCTAACTTTAAATTTTTTGATTGTAAAGAAAGTGTTGTAAATTGAGCTCTAGGATATATTCAAAAGATTTTCTACAACCCATGAAGTATTCTGTGAGACATGGACCGACACTGATACCATGTGAGATTTTGCCAAGATCAAGAGGCAATGGAAAGCACAAGTAAGAGAGACAAAATAGATGATAGAAATAAATTGTATTCTATCAAGAGAAAATATTGATCAACTGGATCATCGATTAGTTGTTTAATGAATGCCCGTACAAACAATGTAGATGAGTTTTCTTATATAGGCAAGGCTTATGGACATGTGGCTCAATAAGAAACAAGGGTAGGTAGGAAATAGGTGTGGGTAGGTAGGAGAAACAATATAATATTCCACATGAGGTGGACTGTAACAACAAGATAAAATCAACACCATAAAAGGTGGAAATTCTCCTACACACACTATCCCAATGTGGCACAAACACCCAAGTGTCTCATACCCAAACTACTATGAAATCCATTTATCTAATTAAACTTAAGTAAAGTGTAATAATATCCATGATGAATAATTATTTACACCAACACCTCCCCTTAAGTGCAACTAAGCAATGCAAGATGGGTCCCGGCTACATGACCATGTTAGGTACCCAAGTACAAATGCGAATGCAATCTCCAATAAATGAAGAAAGAAAGAAAAACACAATGGGAAAAAACCCTCCCCCAAAATAGAGATGATGAAAGCACACAATGCTCTCAATGATGAATGAGAAGAACAAAAATATGTTCCCCCCATAAGAGAGAAGAAGAGATCATGAAGCCCCCCCTTAATGTTGAATCTTCTGCAAAGATGGTCCAATGATGTTGACCAAAATACCTCCCCATATGGAAGAAAGAGAGCCAATGCTACATCAATAATGTCAAAGTGTGACAAAACCAAGTACCAAGTCGATGTCGATGAATCACTCGCTATAACAAAATGAAGATCAAGCATGGAGACAACCTGCGTTGAGCATCATCTGGATACTCGTAAATAGTAGAAATACTGGTACAATCCAAGTCTCATGGAAGCCATGCACAAATGTGTACAATCTAAGTCTCAATTGGAGCCATGCACCAAGTCTCACAAGATATTCATAATCTACGTGTACAAGAGGATTACATCAAATAGTCATCAAAGACAAGATACAAAGAGGTGTGGCACTTTATGATAGTGCAAGTACAACATTTCTCAAGAAGGAGCATACATCATGACAAAATATTTAAATGTGGAAACATGAAAATGATGCCACTAACAAAGAAGTCCTGTAGATTACTGCAAATGAAGATGCCTCCGAATGGAATTTCACCAAGAGATATAAATGAACAACTGACCCCCAATAAAAAGATCATGTTGGAACTTGCAAATAATGGAAAAGTGGACTTCTAATTTCAATGATTACAACTTCTCAAAATGAGATATAAGAGACTTCAACAAATACAGCTAGTGATCTAAACTAAGATCCAAGCAAAATATAAGTAGCAAATAGGCCAAAAATGACCAAATACTGAAAATACAATATCCACTTGAAATCATTGTAACCTAATGGAAGATTATGAAAGTAGATGAAAAATTATGCACTTTCAAAAAAACGACACCTGAAAAGGAGTCCATATGAGCCCAAATGAAGCCTCCAAAGTTTTAAAAATTGGGATTTCATGATTTCTGAAAAACCTGTATCCGAAAAATAGAAAACTCCTTCACCATTGTACAAATCACAAAATTCTACCCCAAAACAAAAAACATTTCTCGAAAAAAGGAGTCTGGATGAGTGAGATATCACTATTTGAAAATTGTTTGCAAAATTATAATTTCTGGAAAATTTCCATTGTAGCTTCAAACTTCAAATGCCTCTAAATTTGGCCTCCGAAGTCTGATTTGGATGAAACAAAAGGATAAAATAACTTTCTTGGACCTCCTAAATCCAATGGTAACCTCATATTTGACCCATCAAGCTTCAATAATAACCTGCAATAAAAAGCTCCAAAAGACACAACCCCAAATAGCATCAAATTTCTCTCAATTGGCAAACCAATGACACTAATGGCTCTGATACCATGTGAGACATGGACCAGCTCTAATACCATGTGATATTTTGCCAAGATCAAGAGGCAATGGAAGGCACAAATAAGAGAGACAAAATAGATGATAGAAATAAATTGTATTCTATCAAGTGAAAATACTGATCAACTGGATCATCAATTAATTGTTCAATGAATGTTCATACAAACAATGTAGATGAGCCTACTTATATAGGCAAGGCTTATGGACATGTGGCTCAATAAGAAACAAGGGTAGGTAGGAAATAGGTGTGGGTAGGTAGGAGAAACAATATAATATTCCACATGAGGTGGAATGTAACAACAAGATAAGATCAACACCATAAAAGGTGGAAATTCTCCTACACACACTATCTCAATGTGGCACAAACACCCAAGTGTCTCATACTCAAACTACTATGAAATTCATGTACCTAAGTAAACTTAAGGAAAGTGTAATAATATCCATGATGAATAATTATTTACACCAACATATTCTACCTGAACCACTAGCATATGTGATGATTGACTTTAATAATTATTTAGGATTACCATTCAAATATCATCATCCAAATACAATTCCAATAACTCCAATACAAAAAGGAAGAATTCTTGAACTACCATTGAGATTGGAATTGCAATTGACTATACATAAATCTTATACATTAACTCTTCCAAAAGTGACAATTGATATAGGACCAAGAGAGAAAAAGATTGACATTTGTGACAATATCTTTTGTGAAATCTCTAGAGGGCCTGAGAATAGTGACACCATCCACATATGACCCTTATGACAAAATGAAAAAGAGTAGACAACTTCTGAAGCGCAAGACTAAGGAAAATGAACTCAAACTTTTAAAAGATAATTAATGTAATATATTTTTTGTTAAAATTTTCTTCAATGGTTTTGATACTTGTGTTCTTTTTTGTCACCATAATAATTGCTAATATTTTATATATACCATTATATGTTTTTACGATGTCTATTCAAAAATTATAAAAGATCAAAATGCATTAAATTAATTTAATTAAGCCAAAGTTTTTTATTTCCATAAAATCTCTAGAGGGTTTGAGAATAATGTCACCATTCACATACAACCGTTATGAGAAAATGAACAAGGGTAGAAAATTTGCTAAGCACAAGGCCAAAGAAAATAGAATCAAATTTTTAGAAGATTTAATTGATATTACATATTTTTTGTTTAAATTTGCTTCAATGAGTTTAATATTTGTGTTTGTTCTGTCACCACAATGATTGTTTAACATTTTATACACCACTATATGTTTTCATGATATTTATTGAACAAATATAAATTATCAAAAAATGTTACATAAATATAAACAAGCTTATTTTTTATTTACTTCCATTTCCACTAGAACTTTCATTTGAAATATTTCTAAATTCTTTTGGACAAGCATATTGCATAGAGGCATCTAATGTAAGCTTGCATCATTTTTCATATCCATAAGGTACATCAAATGCCTACATGTATGTGTTGTTATGTTCATTTGAATCTTTCATTGTATACTTTAATATTTATGTCAAATAAGTTTCTAAGAAATTACTTAATATACTCATCTTAAGAAATTGTCACTATATATATATATATCACTTTAATTTAATATATTTTTAGATATTTTGATAACATCCATTTTTTTAATGTTTTCTATGCCTTATGCAATATTGTAATTAAATTCGAAAGCATATTCTTTTACCTATTTAATAATAATGTAAGAGCTAAAAATAATTTTCATGCATGTCAGGAAGATGTTAGATGATATGCATACATTATGGGCAATCACTTCAATATTGATGTATCACTCGTATCTTCCACTCAATGTCCTCCTTTGCATAGAGGAGTTGAGTGTTCACTGTTTGGTGAGAGACGGGATGGTCAAGAAAATTAACAACAATGGACGGAGGACCACTCAAATAAAATTTAACAATTATGTTCTATATGTTAACTTTCTATATGAATCAAAGGTCAATATGATCTTAGATGTAAGATTTTATAATCTAAAAATTGATATTGTATATTTGTCTGGTTGGTCAATTGCTCTATACCATGAGATTCATATTTGGAAGATCATTATTAGACAAATATTGAATATTGAGAAGCACACTCTATCTAATTAACTTAGTATGAAGTTCATGAGATTTATTAATGGAGAATCATGAATTAGTTATCACATAGGCCCACTTAAGGAATGGTTTATGATTATTATTAAGCCCAGGTACTCCATACCTACCTTGTATGCAGTGAAGTCGAATTACCTACCTTGTATGCAGTGAAGTCGAATTTGATAATTAAAGTTTGAAATATCATTGATGATACTAAAAATTGAGAGTTATTACTTGTACATCCATGGTTAACTAAGTGAAAGTAATCTACAAATATTCTTTGGCAAATATTTGTAACCTATTTTTTTATTGTATTTATGGTTATTTTTAATTTTGATAATATTTAATAAATTTTGTTTGAGATTTACTACCCATGCACAAATATTTAACTAAATGGAACTATTTTTCATTATTATTTGTCAAATATTGGCAGACAATCATTCAACATTGTATTTATGTCTAAATTCATTTTTCATAATATTTTATAAATGTTGTTGTAAAATTGTTGAGAATGTGGTCTTCTATGGATTATATATTCTTTCTTGCATCAAATAATTTTTCTGACATTTTATTATAGTAAAATAACTAATATCTTATCCTAATGGTTAAATTTTTTACAATGACTATTAAGTATTTAAAGTATTTATTTTATGAACAATTTGTATTACTTAATATTATTAATTATTTTATTTTATCAAAAATTATGGATAGTTGTTTCTCATCGTTCCTTAATACTAACCTTAGTTTTACTATAGTTTATTTAAAGCAAATAATTGAAACTATGGATACTTCACAGAATCAATCAGAAATCATTGTTGAATGCCCAAATGCATCTATAACTCAAATGATTTTGCTAAAACCCACAAAATTGTCAAAGAAATTGAAAACACATCCTTAATGATTGATGATGTCAAAGAACTAGAAATAATAAAAATGGAAGATGTTCCAAAAAATCTCTTGAGGCATATATAATGGTAGCTATATTTCCAACTATGTTGAAGGATGAATATTGTGATCATTATAAAAACAAAGGTCGCAATACCAATCTCATCATTGAAGAATTTGTAATGTATTTACACTATTGTAGTGAACTGCTATTAGTATGGTTACTTTTTATTGACCTTCAATACTTTTTATTTTTACAAAATTTACAGAGATTTGTCAATTTTATTTTATAATTTAATAGAAATAATTTGTTTTGGAAGGATTATTGTGGGATATTATATGAGATTTTCATTTGAAAATGTCATATGTAAATATATTTTCTTCTATCAATATGGTGAATTATAATGTATGTATTGAGATATTTAAATCTTTTTACACAATTTCCCAATTAACATATTTATAATGAATCCTTTGATTACTGCAAGTATTTTCTTGCATCATTATTGTTAGTCAAACAAAAGGTATGGTGATTTATACATATTTATGAATTGTGAGATATTATATGAGGTTTCCATTTGAAAATGCTATATGTAAATGTAGTGTCCTAAAATTGCACCCCTTGCAATTTTTGATAGCATTTGGCTCTTCGCTTTAGTGTTTGCGTTGATCGGCTTGATTAGAGACCTGATTATGCTCACACATGTCAAAAAAATCATTCAACTCAATGATGCACCCAACTACCACCTTGATCATGCCCTTAATTATGGCAAGACCAGGGTGTGGCACCCTGGTCCCCCTTAATGGGGACCTATCCTTGGGCCCCTCCTCCTGACCTATCTCAAATTTAAAGTGGGAAAATTGCTCTATGTTAGCTCATGTTAGAAAATTAGTCAATTAATCATATTGGAAATTATATAAGAGGATTTCCCCTCTCATTTGAACATCTATCACACACAAGCAAGAGGTCTTCAAGCATTCAAGTATTCAAGAGCAATTGAGAATTTTCAGTCTTCCTTCAAGCCTTGGACTAGCAATAGAGTCAAGGTTTCAAGCATTGAAGAGGAGATCAACATTCTAATTCATGAAATCATAATTCCATGTGGGCGCAAGAAAAACTTCACAAGGAGGTATAAGCATTTCATTTTTCAGTCAATTCAACATCCCCTCAAAGAGGAGGATTTCTACTTTAATTTCAACCAATTTCAATTACATTATTTCAACCACTTGGTTAATTCCAAAACCAAGCTTTGACCTAAAGGAAAACCCCTATTTCCAACACATTTCCCTTTCCTTCTATGTGCAGGAAGAAGTTACACAACTGTACTTCAAGAATTAAGCTTTATTTGCAGAGACAGAAAAATGCTTTTTGACATGCTAAAAGTTCAAGGGACCAAAAGGGTGGGCGTCCTAGTCCAGAAACACGGTCCCTGCTACTTTTGACAGATTTTACAAAGAAGCTCCGAATCATCTCAAACTTCTCAGATCCAGGTGCATGACGAAATCCTGAATCTATAGCTCATTTGTTTCTCCTATTTGTCTTCATTTCCAACACAATCTTAATTCAGCTAGTCAACTTACAAAAGAGGGTCAAACATATTCTATTTCAATCAATCTACTTAGTATTCAGTCCTACTCTGACTCATGACTGAATCTAGTGGATCTACCCCCTCTTTTGAATGTAAAGAAATCATCTCCCTCAAAGTGAAAATAGGTGATTTGGTGATTTCTCCTTCTACCTTGCGAATTTCCAAGTCACCTATTTTTTCCCTTTACATTTTGGTGAACCCAATGTGTGTTATGCTTGCTTCTAATTTTCATTTTCAGATTTGATTCATATGCAATTAATTAATTTATATTTGTAATCATTTTTTAAAAATATAGCTTATGCACTTAATTGTTACATCACTTTCATAGCTAGTTTTCACCTTTACATTTTGGTGAGCCCGACTCCTTACACCCTTTATTCTAATTTTTGTTTTCAAATTTGAGTGTATGCAATTTAAAATTCAAATTGTCAATTACAAGTTTAATTTCCTTGCAGTTTTCAAAAATTTAGAAGTTAAATTCACAAGAACCCTAATTTTTAGATTCAACATTGAGCTTGTGAAATGTCTAAATTGGATTGATTATTTCAGCTATGAGAACTCTTAAATTTTACAATTCAAGTTTTCATTTACATGTTCAATTTTCAAAATTTATAAAATTAAGTGGTCAAATTAAAAAGACTTAGTTTTTAATTTCAAAATTGAACTTGTCTTGAATTAAATTTCAAATTTGAATCCTTGCATCAATTTCAAAATTCAAATTCCCACCTTGCAACATTCAATTTTTGAAATTTAAATTTTTAAAATTAAGCGGTTTATGCAAAAAGCCTAATTTCAAATTTACCTTTAAAATTTAATCAGATCTAAAGCTCATAAAAGTTGGCCCTTAACCTTAAGAGTGCCCTTTTTTGTTTGTTTGTTTGTTTCAATTAATCATTTTATTAAACATCCTAAGTGTGTCCTATTTCAACTTTCAAGGCTTGTTTTTGTATATCAAGACACCTCCAATTCTCATATCCTTCTGGATTTTGCATTGAAATCACAATATCTAACTATTTTTCCCCAAATTTTGGTAGCCTATTTTAACTGTATTTAACTACTCAATTCCAGAGATTTGTGAAATTTTATTGATTTTAGGTCGCCCTAAGGTTGAAAACAAATCCGTATTTCAAGATTTCTATTAAGTGGTTAATTACATATACCTTAACTTTAAAAATTAAATTGGTTTATTCAATATTTCAACATTCCAAAATTTTAATTTTTAAAATTAAGAGGTTAGCTTTGAACAACCATAATTTTAAATTTAATCTTCCCTCCTTTCAAATTTGTTAAAATTAAGAGTTCTTTTTTTGCCATAATTTTAAATTTAAATTTTTATCTTCTAAGGGATAATTTTAAATTTAAATTAAGAGGTTATTTTAACAAAGCCCTAATTTTAAATTTTAAATTCCTAGGAGATTGCATTATTAATCCTTATTCTTTCAATCATTTTCCTAGAATTTTGCATTCTGAAATTCAAAATTCAAAATTCCAATTTCCCTCCCTTAGTGCATGAGTTTTATTACTATTAGTCCTACCTATAGTATCCCCATAAGGATAAGTTATAGAATTAAGGTCGCCCAATGTTAAATTACCGAGGAAATGGAACCTAATTTGGCTAGCTTTTTCAATGAGGATATTGGTGGTTCTTCCAATCCTACAGATATCCCCGTTTATCCTCTTGATCATTCTCATGATAGAGAGGAATAACTAACAAATGTATCTATTGACCAATTGGCGAAGATGGAAAATCAATTTGACAATCTTCAACAATGGATGAGTCAAGAATACTCAGAAAGTGGGGCTCTCCCATTAATTCAAGGATTAAAAAGAATTATTCAAAGTGATAAACATGGTGTTGATTCTAATATCATACCCATGAAGAGTTGTGCTGAAAACATAGGTTATACACAGCCTCTTAGTCACATTAATCATTCCATTCCTTTGACAACTCCTATGACTAGTGTGTTTACCTTCACATCAAACATCATGGCTACCTCTACATAAAATGTCATACCTACAAATGTTATTCATGGGGGAAATACCTCTTCTTTCAATCCTCATACCATGAGTGTTCCCCTTTTTACCCAATTGCACTCATCATCTATAAATGTTAGTCAAGGGGCAACTCCTTTAATCACAATTCCTTCTTTCCTAGACTATGAGTCTTCCATGTGTTACCCAGCCTTATCCATTACACCCTTATCATAGTGTCCCACCTCCTTATTCTTAATCCCTTCCTTGATCCAACAATGTTACTCCTCCCTCTCAATCCAACATGTCTAATTTCAATCCTTCTATCGAAGCTACAATCCATAGTTTATCCCAAACAGTGTGTTCCCTACAACAACAAATATCTTTTATGAATCAATCTAAGTATAATGTGCCCACATTTGATGTAGCAAGTCCATTATTCAATGACATTGTTAGAGTTGTCCCTCCTAAACATGTAGAAGTCCCTCAATTGGAACTTTGTAATAGAAAAGGTGATCCTTTAACTCATGTTAAAACATTCCAAACTTTGTGTAGTGACTTTGCTCATGATCAAAGATTGTTAGTAATTTTTACTAGAACATTAAGTGATAGATATTTGCAATGGTATTGTCCTTTGCCTCCTTATTCTATTACTTGTTTTCAATAACTGGCTAATGCTTTTATTCAACGATTTCACAATAATATTGGTCCTAAAGTTACTTCATTGATTTGATGCATTCTAAACAAGGTGTTAAAGGAAAGGTGACTGATTTTATTGGTAGATATAAGAATTTGTATTCTGATATTTCTTTTTATGTTCCTGATCAAGATATTAGAAATATTTTAATTGCTAATTTACAAAAATATATTAGGGGTAAACTTCTCTTAATTGATTTTACTTCCTTTCTACAATTGTGTGCAGTACTTCATAATTATCAACTGACTGTGAGTCAATTGGAACAATCATCTCCTTCCATGGCTCTGAGTGATAAGGGTGATAGTGCTCGAAAAATATTTGCAAAGTTAAAAAAAAATAAAGGATTCATCAAATATAATGACAACAACAACAATCAATTGGTAACCACTATAGGTGTGCCTCCTTTGTCTAAATACTTTAAAAGAGAAAAAGAATTTATTCCTTTGAATGAATCTTTGCATAGCATTATGTCTCAGTTAATACAAAGGAATGCGTTAAAACTTACCCAAATCAAACCAATTGATCCATATAAGACAAGTTCACCTTACTTTGATGCTAAATTCTTTTGTCAATACCATCTTTAGCTTGGTCATGATACTGAATTTTTCTTTTAATTAAGAAGTAAGATTCAAGATTTGATTGATAACAATACTATATGTGGCTGGTGTGAATCATAAATGAAACAAATTTGTAGCTCCTCCTAATCAAAATCTTCAAATTGACATTGATCCTTACCTTCACATTCCACTAATGTGATTGAGACAGATCATCTTGCTTTCACTCCTGATGATGTTGGCCTTGAATCTAATAATATGGTGAAACTTGTATATCAACCGGAACCTCCTAAGGACTTGTGCATAACATTTGATCCAAGTGAGAACATTAAAGCACCCAATGGCCCATTATACATAAGTGCCAAAATCAAAGGTATACCTGCTAGAGTGGTGCTTATTGATCCTACTTGCATTGTTAATGTGGTAACTAGATATTTTTTTTATACTTTGCAATTGCGTCAAGTTATATATGATGATATTGATGTGGTAGTTAGAGCCTTCTATGGCTTTTCTTATCTTTCCATTGGTTCTATCACACTTCCTATTGATGTCAACACTAAATTCTTAGATGTTCAATTTGCTATATCATTCCTACATCCGATCAATTTCATGTGAAGTTGGGACATTCTTGGCTCTCTTCCATGAAAGCAATCACTTCTACTATTCATAAGTATTTGAAATTTCCTCATAATGATAAAATTATAATTTTCAATCATAGCATGTATCAACCTATAGTAAGGAATGGAGACATTTTTCTTGATTACTTTTGGTCCGAACAATTCTAGCCTCTTCAACCTAGAAGTAATGCTCTCTTTAGATCATATTAAAATTGGAAAAATGAGATGATTTTATCCTTGAGTAAACATATAAATCCAACACTTAGCCTTCCTCTTTATGATCATACACCCCTTCTTGAGGATAAGATTATTCTTCCTCCTAAGGAAATAAATAATCTTCTTCCCAAGGAGACATCTAGTACTTCTCCTTCTAAGGATAAGATTATGTTTCCTCCTAAGGAAAGTGATAATTTTTTTCCTAAGGAATAATTTACTCATTCTCCTATGAATAGGTCCACTCTTCCTCCTAAATATAAATCTATTCATCCTAAGGGTAGAACTATCCCTCCTCATGATGGACCCGGTCTCCTTCCTACACCTCCCATTCCTCCTTTATATGGTGTGGTTTCTCCACCTTCATCTTATATAGAGAAACAACTAGCCTAAACTATTGTCCAATCTAAAATACCTCAGCCCATTCATACTTCCCTCAAAGAAGAGACGAAGCCTATACCTGATGAGCCTAAACCTTTAGCCAAAACTAGTTAAAACCTTTGTGTGAGATAATGTTGATGGACACACTGTGATAGAGCTCATGAAGTTGCTTCCCAAACCATTTATTCTCCTAAAACACCAACTGTTGACATGATTCTATTTTCTCCTAAACAATATTTCCAAGCTATTTCTCCAAGATGCAAAATGCTTAAGACAAATAATGGTTCAAGTTCTATTCCTATTAGAGCTCCTTATTTCATTAATCTTGATGAAAAAATAGGTGAAAATATTGTTAACGATAAAAATATTGATCCTAATATTTATGATGATGAATATGAATATGTTTCAGTTGACAATGATTTATCTACAAAATTTTCAAAAGCATTAATCTAATCCCCTAGTAACGAACAAAGTGACTCATCATTATAGTATGGTCCTTGTTTGAAACTTGTGATAGATCCATCTATTGTGCTTGATGTGGCTCCTCTTGTGTGTTTTCCACTTTCCCAAAATAATGATAAGAAAGATCGGGGGGAGTACAACATGCTTGATTAGCTCTATTTTCATCCTAGATTCTCTCTCTCTCTCCTCTCTTTCTTATTTGTGACATTATTCTATTTGTTTCCCTATTCTTCTATTTTTTGTCCCTAGTTTTGTCTACTTGAGGATGATGCAAAGTGTTGAGCTCTCTTTTGGTCTCTTCCATGTTGACTGAAAAGACACGTGTTCCCTTCTTCCATGTGGTGGTTTCCTTTCTTTGGGGGATGAGGATAATTCTATGAACACACACACACACACATACATATACATGAGTTATCATAAAAAACATACTGACTCCAAAGTAAGGTGGAACCACCTCGTGTTTTGTGCTTTGTGTTCATTATCCTTTGATTTATCCTCTCTTGGGGGCTAAATTATTGTGATAATGTGATTGTCTTTTTAGTGTATCCTACCTTAAAGAAATTGCTCCCAGAAAGGTGTGTGCAATTACTTTAATGTGGGGGAATACACTACACTCATGATTTTTCCTTGATACCTAAAGTTACTTAGAAAACTTTGTCTTTTCTTTGTAATTTTTGGTGTTTTTTTTTCCATGACTCATACTAAGAGAATATTACTAGTTGTAGTCATGGTTCTTTCTCTCTCTCTCTCATGATATTCCCTTTTACCTTATAATTGAAGTCATAAGATCCTAAAGTACATTGGGGGTTTTGTGTATCTTGCCTCTTTGACATGGTGAAAGTCTTTCAATCTGAATTCCTTGTACTTTACCACGAGTATTTGTGTAAACTCATACTCCCGCTAAAGTGGGGGCTAAATGTAGCAACCTAAAATTGCACCCTTTGCAATTTCCAACCACATTTGGGTCTTTGCCTTAGTGTTTGCACCCCTCGGCCTAATGAGAGACCTGATTATGCTCACACATGTCAAAAAATTCATTCAACTCAATGATGAACTCCACTGCCACCTTGATCCTACCCCAAATTAGGGCAGGACTAGGGCATGGCCACGAGGGCTTCACTAGCTAGGCAATATTATATCACGTACATTCATATTGGGGGGATTAATATCCCAAAAATGAGAGTACAATATATTGTCTATTGGTGAAAATAGATGGTTTTAAATTTGGGCTATGAAAAAATGCAATATTTGGCAAAAATAGGGGGGTTTTTCATTCAACCTTTGTATTAGGAGGGGGTGACAAAAAAAGAGTTTAGTGCAATATTTTTTGAAAATAGGGTGATTATTTGATATGTGATGAGCGCACTTGCTATACCTTGAGTTCACTAAGTGAAGCCCTTGTTGATGTGGTGCCCTCGGGCCCTATCCTTGGGCCCCTCTCTTTGACCTATCTCAAATTTGAAGTGGTAAAACCCTTATGTTGGCTCATGTCAAAAACTTAGTCAATTGATCCTATTGGAAAGTATATAATAGGATTTCCCCTCATTTGATCATCTATCACACACACACAAGAGGTCTTCAAGCATTCAAGAGATCAAGCATACAAACATTCAAGAGCAATCAGGAATTTTTAATCTTCCTCCAAGCCTTGGAGTAGCAATAGAGTCAAGATTTCAAGCATTGAAGAGGAGATCATTACTCTAATTCAGGAATCCTAATTCCATGTGGAGGAAAGAAGAAATTCACAAGGAAATATAAGCATTTCATTTTTAGTCAATTCAACATCCCCTCAAAGAGGAGGATTTCTACTTTCAGTCATTTTAATTACATTATTTCAACCACTTGGTCAATTCCAAAATCGGGGTTTAACCTAAAGGAAAACCCCTATTCCCAACATATTTTCCTTTCCTTCTATGTGCAGGAAGTAGGTTTGTAGCTGTAATTTTGGAATTAAGCTTTATTTGCATAGACTGAAAAACCCTTTTTGACACGTGAAAAGTTCGGAGGACCAAGAGGGTGGGCGTCTTGGTCCAGACACATGATCCCTACTAGTTTTGGTAGATTTTGCAGAGCAGCTCCAAATCATCTAAAACTTCTCAGATCTAGGTGCACAATGAAATCTTGATGTAACGTCATAAATTGTACGCACTTGCTAAAGCAGTACAATTTAACACCTAGTTTAGCACCTGCCTTGGCGCAGTTGCATTTTGCATTGCATTTCCCCTTTAGCACTTAATTAATCAAATTAATTAGGTCTAAAGGTTCTATTTCATCATCTTCCACATCACAAAGTCGGGCCCTTTCATTAAAGTGTGCCCCTTTCATTTTATTCCTCCAATACATCACTTAATCAAAAACCCTAATTAAGCCCTATTCTGAGCTTGGGGACTTGATTTCGGGGGTCAAAACATCTCGAAATCACCTGTAACTTCGGGATTCTCTCTAAAATCATCATATCTGACGGCCCTGAAAATTTGGTGAAAAGTTGTCGGGACCGTGGCGCCCGGAGTGCACACGGTCCCGGACATTTTTCCCGAAATTTTAGGAGCGCGATCCAATCATAAAATAAAGCTTAACCCCAAGAAATTGGCGGGATATTCAATCTCTAGGTCAGCCAAAAGACGAAATTGCGACCTAGGGTTTCATACATAAGAGCTCTCTTTCTTCATTTGAAGGGATCGGATTTTTGTTTCCAGGAACCTCATATGCAGCGAAAGAGCAGATCTTTGAAGACTTCAACATCTTACAACATCCCTCTATCAAGCATTTATCAATTCCATTCATCCATTTAGGGCTTGGAAGACATTGAAGAAACAATAGGAGATTACCGACTGAAGATTGGCTTGTACCTCTCCCTTGAGGGTTGGGTATGATTTCATGTTGTTTTCATATCTTTGCATAAAGCTTCAATATATCCTTCATTCATGCTTTAGATCACTTTGCATCTTGATTTAGAGCATTTACATTATCATTTACAAGCAATTAGGGTTTACTTTCTAGGTTGCTCTAGTTTGCTCTCTTGCATTTTAGGACCTTGCACACACACTAGGTCTGCACACACAATACATTTTACAAAACAACTTGGCTATTCATGGAGGTGGAAATCACTGAAGCGGGGGTTTGACTAAGGCAAAACCCTATATAGCCGCCCATACACCCTTTTTCAGATATAAGTGCAGGTTTCGGGACTCGGACGACGCCGCAGGATACAGATCCGAGGAGAATAGGTCGAGACAGCACTCTATATCAAATTGCAGAGCAGAAGAATGGGACAAGGGCGCTAGGCACCCTAGTCCCTAGGACAGAGGCGCTGGGCGCCCTGGTCCTCCGGACAGACAGCTTTCAGACAGCTTTCCGACAGTGTTTCAGAGTGCAGAACGATAGTTTCCGGTGCAGTTTTCAGGACAATGGCGCCCGCGCCCCCATCCCGCACATTTTCAGTCCGATTTTGACTCCGGTTACACATCTGCATTCTTATTTCATCCTTGTATTTACAACTTTCCATTGTCTAAGTTCAATTCTGCAATCTTGTTGTTAGTCATACTTACATTTTAGGGTTAGGAATTGGACTTGCATAATCTTACCTTTCAATTACAACAAAGGAATAGAAACCCTAATAGGTAGCCCATGGCTCTCTCTTTCACAAAAAGAAGTAGCCAATTGTGTGATACCTCTAGGCTCTTTCGTATTCCGTAATGTGTGACAAAAGGTAGGATTAGGGCATGATAACCTAGTCTTGCTTTTTCCCCCACACATTTTGGTGAACCCGACGTGAACCTATCATTGCTTCTTCTTGCATTGCATCTATTAGATCAAGATCTAGATTTAGTGTGTTTTCATTTCATTTTCATTAAAAAGAAAAAAAATAAAATAAAAAGAGTGTGTTTCTTTGCATTGTGTGTTTAAATTTCATGCACTTTTTATTTCAAAATGTCACACTTTTATTTGCAAAATGTTCATGCTTATGATGATTATTATGAGTATAGCCAAGATGAATTAGATGAAGCTTTAGATGAGTTTTTGAACCCTAAAGATGCCAAACCTTCATTTTACCAAAAACTCATAAACCTTGTTACTATGCCATTTCGTTGTGATGAGAAAGATAAGTTGAATGAGTCCTCTCAAGGGTACATTCCTATCAACTCTTCCACTAAATCTAGTAACATGGTTGTTTTCAACAATCTCCTCTATGAGGAGATGTCTCCTTTTGAATCAAAAGATAAACCTTTTAATAGATATGATCATGCTTTGTTGGATGATGCTCTTGATGACTTTGTGGCTTTATCGAAATCTTTAAACAAGAACAAGACTTCTAAATTAGTTAACATGATAAACTTGAATGAGCATAAAAAGCCTCTCTTTGAAGTCCAAGGAGCTTATCCTTCTCCCACCTTTCAAGTTCCTAAGTCACCTCTCCTTACTGTCCAAGGAGGGTATGATCATGATTCCTTTCGTACTCCGAATAAACCAATCATCACTGTGCAAGGAAGAAAACCTATAAGTCCTTATAATTATGCCAAGCAAATAACTAGAGAGAGTTATCATGCGGTTGCCCATACTTATCATACCAGAAATAATAGGCAGCCTAGTCCTCCTCCTGTTATCCCAGTTTCTCTTCCGAATCCTCAACCGATTCTTCCACAAGCTCCCCGTATTTCGCAAGTTCTTAGTAAGGAATATGATCTCATAGAACAACTTAAAGCTACCCCTGCTAAGATATCCCTTTGGGATTTAATTCAAACTTCTTCCGCTCATCATGGAATGTTACAAGATGCCTTGAAAGATTTGAATGTTCCTCCACCGAATACATCTAGTAATATAGCATCTTTGGTTAACTCTATGATGAATCCTAAAGCTCAAATTGTGTTTACCCAAGATGAGTTGCCTACTAGTGAAATCCAACATCAATATGATCCCTTGATGATTGTGGTTATCATGAAAGACACTGCTATAAGGCGAACACTAGTAGATAATGGCTCTGGTCTTAATGTGTGTAGCATTAATCTTTTGCATAAGATGAATGTGGATACATCCTTAATTGAACCGGATTCTCATCCTATTCGAGGCTTTGATAATGTGGCTAAAACTTCATTAGGTACTATCACCTTACCCATCACAGTGGGGCCTGTTACTTTGCCTACTCCTATCCATGTTATGTCGGGAAATCTAACATACAACTTGCTACTAGGGAGACCTTGGATTCATAGTATGCAAGCTATCCCCTCTACATTGCATAGACAAGTTAAATTTATTTATAACAATAAGACATATACCTTGATAGGTGATACCAATTTTCAAGCTTGTTTGCAAACATCTACTTCCAAAGGGGGTGCCTCTAAGCCACCCTCGTCTAGTGGTGACTCTTTAAACAAGATACCTATCGGTGAATCCTCAATCTCTGATGATCAAAATTCTTTGGATGAGTCTAGAGCTCCTGAAGAAGACTCTTCTCGACTTGAAACTACACATAAGAAGGATTTTGATCCTGAGAAGGTTCTCGCAGACGACGATTCGGGATCCCTTGATTTTAATCCTACCTTTGTGGGTGAATATAAGGTTCCTTCTAGAGAGCTTAAAGTTGAAAAGAAGGAAGAAGCTAAAAATCAATCAATCTTACCCGAACCTATGAGTAATAATTTTGTGGCCGCTTCTCAAACGTCTTCTCCTCACACCTCTAATTATGAAGAGTTTGATTCTTTGTCTTATGAAAAACCACCTTCTCTTCCTGAAATGGTTGATCGTTATGGTCATGGTTTTCACATTTTTGCTAAGCATGGGTATCATGGAAATGGTTGCGGTGCTCATGAACAAGGGATAAAAGTTCCTCTAGAGACTAATTTTCACAGTTATGCCTTTGGACTTGGCTATAATCCCTGCAAGCGCACTAAAGCTTCTAAAAGACCATGCATTAGTGTTAATGTT
The DNA here is from genome assembly GCF_030272615.1 of Cryptomeria japonica. Classification (NCBI taxonomy): domain Eukaryota; kingdom Viridiplantae; phylum Streptophyta; class Pinopsida; order Cupressales; family Cupressaceae; genus Cryptomeria; species Cryptomeria japonica. Next base: position 643,391,097 of record NC_081407.1, on the reverse strand, counting down.
ATTTCTACCTCTCTATCAATGCAACACCCCGAGTACATTGATGGGGATCCTTCGTGTGCTTGTGCTTTTGACGTTTTCCCTACCGATGATGCTTTAGCTGAATTTTTAGGAGCATATGACACTCTTCCTCGTTATCATCACAATAGGGGAATCCCTTATTGTTTGAACACTGAAGCCTATTTTGGAAAAGAGATGGATAACGATGAGATTGTGAAAGAATTCCCTCAGCTAAAGGATACTCCTCAACAAAGCAATCTTCTCATAAGTGACACCACTGATGTTAAGATGGACCCTTGCAATAAAGAGAAAGTTATTAAAATTGGAAAATGTTTGGATGGAGAGGAACAAAAACAATATGAAGATTTATTGCATGAATTTCCCGAGATCTTTGCTTGGACATACTCTGACATGCCTGGTATAGATCCTAAGATTGTTACTCATAACATTGTCTTAGTTCCTGATGCTAAGCCCGTGAAACAAAAGATTCGAAAAATGAATCCTAAGGTGGCTCTGCTTGTTAAGGCTGAGATTGAAAAGTTATTGGAGGCTGGATTTATCCGCCCTATTGATTATTCCCCATGGATTTCAAATATTGTCGCTGTGGCTAAACTAGATAACAAAATAAGAATGTGTACCGACTTTCGGGATCTAAATAAGGCTTCTTTAAAAGATGATTTTCCTCTTCCAAACATTGACATGATAGTTGATTCTACGGCAGGACATGCCTTGTTATCCTTCATGGATGGTTTTTCAGGATACAATCAAATTTTTATTAACCCTCAAGATCAATTCAAAACCGCTTTCACTACTCCTTGGGGTACGTTTTGTTGGATAATGATGCCTTTTGGACTTAAAAATGCCGGTGCAACTTATCAACGAGCGATGACCCTTATCTTTCATGATTATATGCATAAGATTTTAGAGGATTATGTTGATGACATTTTAGCCAAATCCTTTCTTCGCATGGATCATATTAAAATCCTTCGTCAAATCTTTGAAAGGATTCGTAAATATCACATGCGCTTGAATCCCCGAAAATGTGTTTTTGGTGTGGATAGTGGAAAACTATTAGGATTCATAGTTTCACTTCGTGGGATTGAGGTGGACACTAAGAAAATAGATGCTATTGTCAACATGCCACCTCCTAGAAATGTGTCTCAACTTAAAAGCTTACAAGGAAAGATTCAAGCTATTCGTAGGTTTGTATCTCAACTTGCGGATCGTACTTTTCCTTTCACTCAACTTCTCAAAAAGAATATCACTTTTCAATGGAATGAAGATTGTCAGCAAGCATTTGAAGATTTAAAAATGTATTTAACTAATCCTCCTATCCTTCGACCGGCTGAACCTTCTAAACCTTTCCTTATTTATACGGCTGCATCCTCTCATGCTCTTGCAGCATTATTGGCACAACATGATAAAGATGGTAAAGAATGTCCGGTTTATTACATAAGTCGTACCTTACTCGATTATGAGACCCGATTTTCTGCGATAGAAAGACAATGCTTGGCCTTGGTGTTTGCGATTCAGAAATTGAGACATTATCTCTTAAACTCAGAAGTCCACGTCATGGTAAAGTTTGATCCGTTGAAGCATCTTTTCTCTAAAACTGATTTATCAGGACGCCTAGCTAAGTGGGTTATGATGTTAACTGAATTTGACCTTAAATTTGTTTCACAAAGAGCAATTAAAGGGCAAGCGTTGACTGATCACCTAGCTGAGGCCCCTTCACCTTTCTCCTTCCCTAACCCTGAGTCTTTTCCTGACCACTTCATTATTTCTATAGAGAAAGATGAAACTTGGGAGTTATACTTTGATGGCTCTAAGTGTCGTACGGGATCGGGGGTAGGCGTTGTTCTGATTTCTCCTACAAAGAAACCCATTCCCTTATCCTATCGTCTAAATTTCTTGTGTACCAATAACATTGCTGAGTATGAGGCTCTTATAGCGGGAATAAAAGCAGCCTTAGCTCTGAACATAAAACACATACATATCTATGGAGATTCGCAATTGATTATAAGACAAGTAAAAGGAATATATCAAGCAAAACAAGACAAATTATCACAATATAAAGACCTTGCCATCTCTTTATTACAAAAATTTGATTCTTATACCATGGAACCTGTTCCTCGAAAAGATAATCAACATGCGGATGCAATGGCATGTGTGGCTTCTCTTGTATCTTTAGAGGACCCTGTGGTTGATCTTAAATTTGTTATTCACAACCTTATTTCTCCAGCTATTGTAGATGATCCTAGTCTGGTAACATGTTGTGACTTTATAGACTCAGATGAATGGTACTCGCATATCGTAAGATATTTGACCGATGGTACCTTTCCTGATTCTGCTAATAGAAACACTAGGGCTAGAATCCGCAAGTTGTCTACTAGATACATCATTCTTTCTAATGTCCTTTACCGAAGGGGTTATGATGGTCTTCTCCTTCGCTGTCTTAACAAATCAGAAATCCCTGTTGCTCTTGAAGAGGCGCATTCAAGTGCCTGTGGGGGGCATTTTGGAGGCAAATCCTTGGTTCATAGATTGCTTCGTATGGGATACTATTGGCAAACTATGCAGAAGGATTCTTTTTCATTTGTTAAGAAATGTCATCAATGTCAACAACATAATAATCTGATTCATGCTCCTGCCCAAGAACTCCGTTCTCAAGTAGCTTCTTGGCCTTTTTCCGCATGGGGTTTGGATCTTATTGGTAAAATCTCTCCTCCTTCATCTCAAGGACACACCTTCATTATAACCGCAACAGATTACTTTACGAAGTGGGTAGAAGCTATTCCCCTTCGCTCTACCACTGCTGAAGTGATTTGTCAATTTCTTCTAGAAAACATCATTTCTCGATTCGGGATACCTTCTACTATAATCTCAGATAATGGGACATCATTTAAGAACAAGGACGTGAAGAAATTCTTCGAGAAGTATCATATCAAACATCGATTTTCTACACCATACTATCCTCAATCAAATGGTCAAGCCGAATCATCCAATAAAATAATCGAACAAATTCTTCGCAAAACCGTGAATAAGCATGGTAAGGATTGGAGTAACCAGCTAATCTATGCTCTTTGGGCCTACTGAACGAGTGTACGAATTGCCATAGGAACTACTCCTTATAATCTTGTTTATGGTGCTGACGCTATTATGCCTTTAGAGTTAGAGATTCCATCACTTAGGGTTTCTCTCAAAGGTATAGTAGATGATGACTCCTATAGAGAACAACGACTTCAACAGCTTGAGATGCTTGATGAACAGCGTATAAATGCTCTTGAGCATATTCAAGCGTATCAGAAAACTCTACAACGAAGCTATAATGATAAGGTTATTCAACGTTCCTTCTCAGTAGGTGACTTAGTCCTTTATGAGAATCAGCGCAATGTGAATGCCTTACCTGCAGAAAAGGGAAAATTTAGTCCTAATTGGCTTGGACCATATATCGTTATTGAGGATTATGGATCAGGTGCTTACAAAATAGCGGATGTAGACGGTACACCTCTTAAAGAACCTATAAATGCTATGCACTTGCGTACATATTATGCTTAATTGTTCATTCCTTATTTATCTTCTTTTCAGTTCTTCAACATTAGGTAATATGTTAGTATCTCCTAATTAGAGCAAAATAGAATTAAATGTTATGATGTTTAATCTATATTGCTTCGTTCTTGACAAGCATGTTTCCTTACTTCATAGTTTGTCTTGAATTCATTTATGTAAGTTGTAAAAGATTTACATTTCCATTATGCTAGCATATTATACAGTGTCTTTATGTGTTAAGTAGAATCGTATCATGTTGTGTTTAAGTTCAAAATTAAGTCACGTTAGTTATATGATTCTTAGACTTAATGCATATTTCTTCCCTATCGTCAATGTAGTACTTGATTAAATATTTAATTAAGTCACACATGTATCAATTTAATCATGGAGCATTGAGAAATCAATCACATGGAAATTAAATTCTGAACATACATGTACATTTACCAAATGTATTAGATTTAATCAAAGCAAAATATACATTGTTTTAAGCATTAAAGATAACACATTTGAGACAAAAGAGAAGCATGTATATATACATATATATATGTGGATCGTATACAAATATAGGTCACTATACATCCAAAATGTGACCTCTCCTACATCATAAAATCATCTCCTATCCCTAGGACTAGTGGCTGGAGAGTGTCGACTGGACGCTCCCTCCTGATCTGGCCATGAAGGTGGACCCATGGGTGTGTAGCAAGATATAGACTATGAGTGACTCCGAGAGGAACTCCTACGATCCCTATCCATAAGGATCACGCGATAGGTGGTAGCCTCGGCCTGAGCTGCTGCTAGATCTCGCCGCGCCTGCTGAAGGTCCTCTGATAGGACTCTCTCTCTCTCCCTCCATATGTCTACCTAAACTCGGAATGGGGAAAACAAGTCCTCATGCCAACCCGCGTTCCCCTGAGGCCTATAGGCAATCTATGAGGAACTGGGGATCTGTGCTATCGTGGAAATGTCTGTCACTGCCTGCTGAATCAGGGAATGCCACTCCTGCACATTAGCTGTGGCAGTAGAATAGATTTTTGTATTAGTACCATTCTATATCATCAAAACATTAATAATCAATTTAAACCTACTATACCTGGGTCTCCCTCACGCCAGTAGGGATCATGATACGGTAGCATCTATGATTGGGATCTACTAGGCTCCCCTCGCTCGACTAATCTGTGCACGATGGGTGTAGGCTGGACGGTACTAGGAACGGGTCTCCGTATCGCCTCATGTTCCCCCTGTCGGGGAATAAGGGGAGGATCCAGAGCTATGGTATCATCCCCTGAATGGTGAGGAGCTGCATCTGACTCCTCCTCATCATCTCTATCCTCATCTGCATCCTCATCCTCATCTGCATCCTCGTTCTCCTCATCATCAGTTCTCTCCTCTTCGTCCTCATCTCTATCTGTGTCCTCCTCCTCCTCGGTGCTGGGCTGATCACCTGTAGGTGGATCAGGATCTCTTGCCTCCTCATGACCCTCTCCCTCCTCTAGCTCCTCTGACCTGGATCCCTGGTCCTCATCTCAGTCTCCATGTCTCCATGGGCCTGGATGGCCTGTCGGGTGATCCGGTGGAAAGATAGGACCTGGATATGATCTCATAAACCATGAGACATACCTGTGCTGTGCTCCAGGCTCTACAGAATAATCAGTGACTACATCCTGATCAGATCCCTCTATATCTGTAGTCTCGATGTCATCTATCGTCGGTCTCGCTACTGCTCTAGGTCTGGGAAGGACCCATGAGTGTCGAGTATAGATGGGCACATCGGCTGGAACACACTGCTCTAGCCCGAACTGCCTCCATACTCGATCAAAGTAGAAAGGGACTATGATGTGTGAATATCATCCCTGCAGTAGGTGGTTCCTCTGTAAGCATGCTAACTATCTCTCCATCCCATCCCATCTGTGCATCCGTAGGTAAGGTCTCCACACAGTCACCTCGGCTATCAGTCTATCAAAAATCACTCTCCAATATAATAGATCTCCAAATCTCCACTCGCTGGTAAGTGGATAAGCAAACACCCTAGGTCACTCACTAGCCGTACTCAGCGGAAAGCCAATAGGCCTGGTGCATGTGAAGTGCTCTAAAATCCATACCTGCAGAAGTGTGCATGTCATCAAACTGCAACCCTGTCCAAATACATACTCCTCAAGGTCGTGATAGAGATGTGCAAGCATACTCCGACCCCAAGCATACACTCTCCTGTGTCTCTCCATCGCTCTGATGCACCATGTGAGACCCCCATGCATGTGCGTGCCTCGCCCATTAGGGCAGACGGCTAGTGCTATGATGGCAATCATAAGGCAACTCAGAAGGGGTACCTCCCCTGTAGGATGTAAGAGCTAGCTGACCATGATGCGACCTCTCGTCTCGCTCGGCATGACTCTCCCTATGCAATATGCCTGCTCCCTCTGATGATCCTCCGCTGACCGATCGGTCGCGTATGTAACAGTCGCTCCTCTGATAGGAAGACGAAGTATACGGTACACATCCTCGAGTGTAACCGTCAGCTCCCCTACTGGAAGATGAAATGTGCATGTGTTAGGATCCCATCGCTCCATCAATGCCATCAGCATTGCAGGATGGAACCGAATGGCTAGCATGAGGATCACATACCATAATCCTACTATCGACAATGTGTCTCTCTCTGCCTGAGTAAGCCGCGGAATCTGATCTCGCAAACTGCGAAGAATATGTCCCGCTGTATGCTCTCTCATGTATGGAAGGCCCTGCAACATAAAAACGTAACCGTAATCAGTACTCGATCATCAAAATCGCTCATGCAAACTGTCGAACATTGTATGCCAAGCCCTGATTGGGACCATGGCACCCTGTCAGGGACCATGGCGCCCTGGTTGGGACCATGGCACCCTGAGGGGACCATGGCGCCCTGGGGGGACCAGGGCACCCCACAGGGACCATGGCGCCCTGGGTGGGGCCCGGGTCAGCCTTCAGGGCCCGCAAATGATCACAGAAAAGTCAAAATGCAGAAAATCAAAAGTCAAAGTTTAGTCAACTCACCTCGTCCAGTGGCTCGTCGTCAATCACGGCCTGGCGCAGGATCTCAACCCTCATGGGATGCTCTGGTCATCGTGAAGGCATGATGATGGCTATGTGGGCTCCACTGCAATGAATAGTACTCAGAATCAACAAAGTGACAAATGCAAATGTCTCTTTCAAGGTATATACGTTCATTCCTTTACCTTTACTTTCAAAACCCTAATTTTCCTCTTTCACTCATTTCATCATAACTTGAGTTTGGGAGATGCGATTTTCGAACCATTTGTTGCGTAGGAATCGTATTTTCATTCCCCTACTCTCGGGATGTTCCAAAAAGTGCTCTGATGAAGCCTTTTCAGTGAACATCCCTCATCAATACTCTCTTACACAATTTGTCGTAAGTAAACATGCTACCCTGTTTCACCTCCCTAATAAGCAAGTCGAAACAGGGGGGGCATACAGCTACTCACAAATTTCATCACTTTCCTTAGTAAGCATTAGGCGATTTTTGTGATCTAACGTGTGTTTTGTAGGGTGCAGTTCCTAACTGTGTACTGCAGATACCGCTGGGGGCTTCGTCCGACAACTTATGGATATATCCTTTTTTCAAATGATGTTTACTTTTCTGTACTTTAGCTTGCATATGCACGTAGTACTCATATCACCGCTAAAGTGGGGGCTAAATGTAACGTCATAAATTGTACGCACTTGCTAAAGCGGTACAATTTAACACCTAGTTTAGCACCCGCCTTGGCGCAGTTGCATTTTGCATTGCATTTCCCCTTTAGCACTTAATTAATCAAATTAATTAGGTCTAAAGGTTCTATTTCATCATCTTCCACATCACAAAGTCGGGCCCTTTCATTAAAGCATGCCCCTTTCATTTTATTCCTCCAATACATCACTTAATCAAAAACCCTAATTAAGCCCTATTCTGAGCTTGGAAGCTTGATTTCGGGGGTCAAAACATCTCGAAATCACCTGTAACTTCGGGATTCTCTCTAAAATCATCATATCTGACGGCCCTGAAAATTTGGTGAAAAGTTGTCGGGACCGTGGCGCCCGGAGTGCACACGGTCCTGGACATTTTTCCTGAAATTTTAGGAGCGCGATCCAATCATAAAATAAAGCTTAACCCCAAGAAATTGGCAGGATATTCAATCTCTAGGTCGGCCAAAAGACGAAATTGCAACCTAGGGTTTCATACATAAGAGCTCTCTTTCTTCATTTGAAGGGATCGGATTTTTGTTTCCAGGAACCTCATATGCAGCGAAAGAGCAGATCTTTGAAGACTTCAACATCTTACAACATCCCTCTATCGAGCATTTATCAATTCCATTCATCCATTTAGGGCTTGGAAGACATTGAAGAAACAATAGGAGATTACCGACTGAAGATTGGCTTGTACCTCTCCCTTGAGGATTGGGTATGATTTCATGTTGTTTTCATGTCTTTGCATAAAGCTTCAATATATCCTTCATTCATGCTTTAGATCACTTTGCATCTTGATTTAGAGCATTTACATTATCATTTACAAGCAATTAGGGTTTACTTTCTAGGTTGCTCTAGTTTGCTTTCTTGCATTTTAGGACCTTGCACACACACTAGGTCTGCACACACAATACATTTTAAAAAACAACTTGGCTATTCATGGAGGTGGAAATCACCGAAGCAGGGGTTTGACTAAGGAAAAACCCTATATAGCCACCCATACACCCTTTTTTAGATATAAGTGCAGGTTTCGGGACTTGGATGACGCCGCAGGATACAGATCCGAGGAGAACAGGTCGAGACAACACTCTGTATCAAATTGCAGAGCAGAAGACTGGGACAGGGGCGCTGGGCGCCCTAGTCGCTGGGACAGAGGTGCTGGGCACCCTGGTCCTCCGGACAGACAGCTTTCAGACAGCATTCCAACAGTGTTTCAGAGTGCAGAACGACAGTTTCTGGTGCAGTTTTCAGGACAGTGGCGCCCGCGCCCCCGTCCTGCACATTTTCATTCCGATTTTGACTCCGGGTACACATCTGCATTGCTATTTCATCCTTGTATTTACAGCTTTCCATTGTCTAAGTTCAATTCTGCAATCTTGTTGTTAGTCATACTTACATTTTAGGGTTAGGAATTGGACTTGCATAATCTTACCTTTCAATTACAACAAAGGAATAGAAACCCTAATAGGTAGCCCGTGGCTCTCTCTTTCACAAAAAGAAGTAGCCAATTATGTGATACCTCTAGGCTCTTTCATATTTCGTAATGTGTGACAAAAGGTAGGATTAGGGCATGATAACCTAGTCTCACTTTTTCCCCCACACACTTGAATATGTAGCTCATTGTTTTCTCTCATTTGTCTTCATTTCTAGCACTTAGTCTTAATTCAACTAGTCAACTTATAAAAGAGGGTCAAACATATTCCATTTCAATTAATCTACTTAGTATTTAGTCCTAATCTAAGTAGTGATTGAATCTATTGGATTTACCCCCTCTTTTGAATGCAAAGTAATCAACTCCCACAAAATTAAAATAGGCAGTTTGGTGATTTCTCCATCCACCTTGCAAATTGCCAAGTCACCTAATTTTCCTCTTTACAGTAAATACATTTTCTTCTATCAATATAGTTATTTAGAAAACATGTGCTGAGTTAATCTCATCTTATTGCATAATGTCTCTAATAACATATTTATAGTGAAACTTTTGAATGCTACAAGTATTTTCTTGCATATATCTCACTTGTCACATAGAAGTTAGGGTGATTTATTCACATTTATGAATGTTAAATATTTCAAAATTTGATACCTCTTGGTGAATTTTACAAATTTTTTAAAGTATAGGTATACTTGTATAATATTTGATTGTTGTACACGTAATTGTGAATATTCATATATTAGTAGAAGAAAAAGTTAATATTGTATCTTGCAAATATGTATTTCATTAATTAATTAAAATATAATCAAATATGTAACATATTGGCATCATAGTTGTACACTATGGAACTTGTAATCCTTGACAATGTCCCAATACTCATGGAAGAAAATAGGATGGAACCCATTAGGCCGAACAACCTTAAAGGCATTGAAGGAGAAAACATATCTTTTTATGTCCTATTCAAAGATAGTCCTTCTCATCCTTGTCATGTATTTGTTATCTTTTTTTTAGAGGGTATCTAAAGTTCTCTAAGAGTTCATCCTCCAAATCAATAGCTCCCATCATATCCTTATACATTTCTTGTAGGTAGGAAACAACACTAAGACCAATTTGTTTCTCATTCTCCCAAGTATTATTATTTGCATTTGTGATCTTCTTTAATGTGTTTCTTCTTCTATGTTTTAGGGTGGATTAGTGAAAGATCCTAGTGTTCATGTCACCCACTTGTAGGCACTCAATTCTTGACTTTTACTTCCAATGAATTACTCTCTGATCTTTTTCTCCCTTAGATAATTTTCCATCTTAGTAGTGTCTGTGGCCATTAACTCCTATATCTCCTTGACCTCCATCAATAAATGGCTCTTTTTCTTTAATTTATTGCCAAATGTATATTTGCTCCATCATTTAGTCTAGGATCTGATGAAATTCAAGTTTGAGGCAACTCTTAACATGGGAGCTCTCAAGATAGGGCTATTCCACTAGGTCTCCATAATTTTCATCTATATGGTAAGCTATGGAAGAATGTTTCATCTATTAGATATAATAAATCTATCTAATCTCACTTAGATTAAGTCGGCTCCTAGTCTTTTGTTTTCCCAAGTCAAGAGACTATCTTTGAGGTCAACATCTATTAGTCCTCTATGTTGTGACATTTTCAAACATCACCCCATTGCAAAAGGGGATCCCCTAGTTTTTAGGCTCTCTCATTCTTTTGTTTTGTTTTTTAGGGTCTTCTGGTGCCAATCTCGTTAGTCTCTTTGCTTAGAAAACATTTGGGGGTCAAATTGATCAGGTTTTCTTTTCGCTTGAGTGAATTTGGTGAAGTCTAGGGCTCGTTTTGTCAATTTTAGGGTTTTTGTCTTTTGTCCTAGATTTTAGGGGTTTCTATTAGAGTTTTTGAAAAAGAAAATTCAGAACTAGAATCAAGAGCATTCAAGGAACCTTCATGTAAAATTTTGAGTGAAATCAAAGTAACTTTCTATTTTTAGAAAGTTCCTATTTTTAGAGATTTTACTGCATCCCAAAATTCTTCATTTAGCCTAAAATCAAACTTACTATTTTTAGTAAGTTTCTATTTATAGTAAATCATCCTAAATCCTATTTTGGGCTCTAAATATGATATTTTGAAAAGTTCATTTGTGACAGGTCCCCATAGGCAGACGATGAAGATTGAGCATTCTTGAAGAATCTGTCTAAATTTAGAAAGTCAGAAAGTAGACAAGATCAATTGAAAATGGCTAAGTGTTGGCACCCATTCCTAAAAGAGGAATAAAAAGTGTTCTAAGTCAGGAGAAATCCTCTTCAAAACCCAAAATGGCACTTCAGTCTAGAGGAGGTCAAAGTTGGCTAAGTCTGGAAGGTTGAAGAGTGAATTTCCATGCCGAAATTTGGAATAAGGTACCAAATTCAAATGAGCTTGGAATTCATGAAAATTATAAAAATCCTTTACCATGTGGTTTTAACACCTAGGTGTTCAGTTGGGCACCAAATTCAAGTGCTCTTCGAAAAGCTGAAAAACATGAAAAATCCAAGCCAAGGTGGAATTAATACCTAAGAATGATGAAGGGCGCCAAAGCGAAGTCACCATGGAAAAATTGAAAATGTCTAAATTCCTTCACTCATGCCAAATTGTGCCCATGACTTGGTCAAAGCACTAGGAGGGGATCAATGTGGAAAGCTTGGAGAATGATTAATTCCAAGACAAGATCAAAATTCTGCCCTAGAGGTGGAAAGGGTTCCAAAAGGAGATTGGCATGGAGAACGTTAAAAATCAAGGTTTCCTTGCCTTAATGAAAATCGTGCCCTAGGAGTCAGGAAAGCACCAAAGTGGAGTCACCATGGAAAGAGGTGAAAAGTCATATTCCTTGGACAATGCAAAATAGTTCCCATGGGGAGGCTTAGGCGCCAAATCCACAACCTCATGGAGAATGTCGAAAGCATCAAATTCATTGCCTTAGTGAAAATTCTACCCAAGGGGTCAAGTTGGGCGCTAAGTGATGGTTGCAAGGGAAAAGTCAAAGATATCAAAAAATCCATCACAAAGGAGAAATGGTGCCCATGGAGGAAGAATGGCGCCAAAAATGAGGTTAGCAATGAAAATGCAAAATGATTGAAACTCCATGTACAAGTTCAAATAGCGCCCAGGGAAGAGATAGAGTGCCGAATCAAGGTGCTTGTGGAAATCAATAAATTCAATGAATTCTTAACCAAGTGAAAAATCCACCCAAGGTAGCTAGGAATGGCGCTCAAATGAAGGGTGCCTTAGAAAATGTAAAGCAAGCAAAATTCCTTACCAACGCAAAATCATCGCCCAAGTCCAAAGGCAGGTGCCAAAATCAAAGTATCAAGGAAAAATATGGAAAGGATGAATTGTCTCCGTCAAAGTCAATGATTGAAATCCTATGCCCAGTCAGGAAGTTGGAAAATAATGAAATTCCTTCACCAAGTGAAATCCATGCCCATATCAAGGATTGAAAATATTCTTCCAAGGCAAAGGGAAAATTGAGGGTTAGGAATGGATAGAAAAGTAGAAAATCCCCTTGGGAAAAATTTTAAAAAATCCATTTTTAGGCATCAAATCTCATCAGAATTTGAAAAATTTCACAAATTTGGACTCATGAAAGAATTCTCTCTCCTGGATTCGGGTCTTAAATATTAGAAAAGTTCCTAAAAAATAGGAGATGGTGGAAAAACGTTGAAAATATCTCCTAAAGCTAGGAAAGTTCAAAAAACTTCAAGAAAATTCTTAATGGATCAAATTATTGACTCCTAAAGTTTTCTCTCTCCCGGGGTTTCTTGCCAAGTGGCAATTGGGCCAGTGCATGTTCAGTCAATGGAGCATCTTTTGCTAGAGGCCATCATGTGAAGTCATAGTGGTGGCACATTTACTATTGGAATATTTTGACTTAGTGGCGGCCTAGTCAATGCATGTTGAATGCATGAAGAATCTTTTTGCATGCAGTCATAGTATTAATGATTTATGATAGATTCCTTCTACATGTAGTCATCGCATGGAGAATGATGGGAATTTATATTTGCATGAGGATTATTCATGATTTATTGGGCGATCTTGATGGATGATGGTGCATTCAATGCACATTGGATGTCATTTTTGGCAGGAATGCAATTAATTATAATGGGATGAAATTAGTTGTATATTGGCATAATGGGAATTTATTGTTGATTCCCACCGTGTTGCATCATGTGTGGTGAATCTTTTAGGGAGAAACCCTAATTAGAGTTTTGCATGTAGCCAACGCTTGAATCCTATATAGAGGGGTGACCCCCCTCATTTGTAAAGGGGAGGGAGACTTGTATGAAATTGTTACAATAAGTTTTGAGATAATAATAGTGAAACATTGTTTTCTAATGCTGTCCACTTAAGTTATTTTTCAAAGCTTGCATGGTTTCACCTGTTAGGAACCAAGAAGGACAACTGAGAGAAGGGGGGTGAATCAATTGTCAACCAATTGTTAATAAATTATAAATCAAAACCAGTTAATCCAACTAAAACTTAGTGCCGGTAAAACAAACTTTAATGCCGATAAAATAGTTTATCAGTTATAGCAGTACCGATATAACATAATACATGAAACAAAAAGAGAAACAACATCCACAACACATGACATAGAGATTTTGACGTGGAAACCCTGTAAGGGGAAAAACCACGGTGGGAAACCTTACCCACAATGAGATGATACTACTACAGATAGTAAGTGTATACAAATGGGGTCTGCACATGCAGAAAGGCCAACCACTTAGAGCTCACTGCTCAATGACAAAATAGGAGTCACATTGACTACAATTGGATGGTAAAATCCAACAATAATGCACTACTTCAGAATAGCATCTGCAATGCTGAATTCAATACCGGTTTAAGCTCTGACCATGAGTGCCAAACACCTTCATAACCTTCCTTTAACCTTCAGCTAATGTCTGTGTGATTCACAGATGGATCTGCTTATTTTCTCTCTTCAATATTCGCACACACTCCTAATTATGATCTTCAATAAGATCTTACAATCACTTATACAAAACATAAGACCTTATATTAAGGTCGACTCACTAATGATATTACAATTAAATCAATTACAAATAATTCTTGATACGATACAATATGTCAGCTTAATACATTTACAAATTATCCAATCAATAAATCATTTCCAAAACATGTCATGCTGATCTGAAATAGAATATCATGTATCGGTCCATAGCCTAGACTTATCTGCTGGTAAAGGAAAATATGTCAACCCGATTAGACCAATAAGAAAAACACCAAATCCAAACATCCAATCCATGTCTTAGACATAACCAAATGATCTCCAAATGATAACAAGTTATCATCACTGTGGGTGAGAAATATAACCTATCGGTGAAGCATATACCAGTGATTGTTCATAAGCCACTAACCATGCAATGTGACGGTTCAACAATAAACCAATATAATCATAGTGCCAAATCAACAATGTAAACCTCCACGAAGATAAGTGTTGACATTAATGACAAAACCAATGCAACACATGACGAAGTCATCCATAATAGAAACAATATCCCCCTTTGGCATTGATGGCAACACTAGATGGAAAAACATCTAAGTGCCAAAAACAGAATGCCAAAAACCAATAAACCAACAATCTCCCAAAATAGATCAATACAAAGTTTTGTGCCAAAACAGAAACCAAAACCAAAATTTATCTCTCCCCAAAGTACAATTTTTTTCCATAGATATCTCTCCCCCTTTGATATCAAATACCAAAGTAGTTAAGAATTAAATCATAACATATAGCTAGCTACTCCCCTTGAGAAGTAGCTCTCCTTCATCAAAGCTAGAAAAAGATTTTTTTTCTATTAGTCCCTATCAGTTTGATGCCAATCATCATCATTCAAGTCTCTAGTGGTGGGGAAATTACCCCAAGCTTCTCTCTGAGATATTCAAATGTTTCCTTAGACAAAGGCTTTGTAAAGATATCTGCAATTTTCTCTTTAGTATTCACATAAACCAATCTCACTTCATTTGCTTCAACATTCTCTTTCAGAAAATTGTACTTAATAGAAACATGCTTTGTTTTAGAGTGAAATACGAAATTCTTTGATATATCAATTGCTGCTGAATTATCACAATAAATAATTATCGGTTCTTTGCATTTTACCTTTATATCCTTCAACATTTGCTTGATCCATAATACCTGAGTACAATTAGTTGTTGTTGCAACATATTCTAATTCTGTTGTAGATAATGATGCACAAGTCTACTTCTGGCTTATCCATGAAATCAATCTTCTTCCAAGAAAGAATGCAATACCAGTGGTATTCTTTCTATCATCTACATCTCTTGCCCAATTTGCATCTGTGTATGCACATAAATCAAAATTTTCATCCTTAGGATACCATAAACCAAGATTTGATGTACCTTGTAGGTACCGTAAAATCCTTTTAACTGTTGATTCATGATTTTCTTTAGGCTTACTTTGAAATATAGAAACAATACATACTGCATTCATTATATCAGGTCTAGTTTGTGTCAAATACAGTAATCCTCCAACCATAGATTTGTACCTTGTCATATTAATAGGAGTTGAATCATCTTTTAATGTCAGCTTATCAGTTGTAGTCATAGGAGTGCTTACCGGTTTGGAGTTTTCCATACCAATTTTCTTCAAAAGTTCCTTTAAGTACTTTGTTTGACATATGAATATACCTTTATCTGTTTGTGAAATCTACAAACCTAGAAAAAAAATTATCTCTGCAATCATAGACATTTCAAATTCTTCCTGCATCTTGTTAGCAAAGTCTTTACATAACTCATCTTCACCTCCAAAAATGATATCACCCACAAATACTTCAATAACCAAAATATCATCATTGGTAGCTTTGTAATGCAAATTATTGTCAGCATTACCTTTTGTGTATCCAAGCTTTAAAAGATATTTATCAAGTCTAGCATACCAAGCTCTCAGAGCTTGCTTCAGTCCATATAAAGCTTTCCTTAACCTGCAAACCATATCCTTATCATCTGTCAAAGAAAATCCATTAGGTTGTTCAATGTAAACTTCCTCCTCAAGATCTCCATTCAAAAATGCACATTCTACATCCATCTGATAAATTTTATAGTTCTTATGAGCTGCAAATGCAAGAAATAGTCTAATTGCCTCAATTCTGGCTACCGGTGCAAAGGTTTCATTATAATTAATTCCTTCTTTCTGTGAATAGCCTTTACAAACTAATCTTGCTTTATTTCCGATTACTTCACCATCCTCATTAAGTTTATTTCTATATACCCATTTAATTCCAATTACAATTTTGTCTTTAGGTTGGGGAACTAATTTCCAAGTATTATTCTTTTCAATTTGCTCTAATTCATCTTCCATTGTTTTTATCCAATGTTCATTTTGACATGCTTCAATAACATATGCTGGTTCAACTTGAGAAATTAAACATACCTCTTCATTTGCCAATCTTCCTCTAGTCATAACACCTTGATTCTTATTTCCAATTATCTAATTCTCTAAATGATTCAATCTTACATACCTAGGTTTATTTTGATTTACATTCACATGCTATTGTTCTTCAGTCACAGTTGAGTTCTTTGATGATGTCGGTGTGACTGGATCTTCACTCTGTACCGATGCAATATGTGCTGGTTTATTTATAATCATTTCAACTACCGGTTCTACAGACCTTGAATCTCCTCTAAAACGTTCATCTATCTTCACATTAGGACTCTCAATGATTTTCCGTAATCTTTTATTATAACATCTATATGCCTTGCTTCTAGTTGAATAACCAAGAAATATTCCTTGATCACTTCTCGGATCAAATTTACCAATATAGTAATCTCTTCTAATATAGCATTTTCCTCCAAATATGCTGAAGTATTTAAGAGTAGGAGTATGACCAAACCATAGTTCATAAGGGGTCTTATCGGTTTCACTTTTGATGTGAACTCTGTTGAAAGTATAAACCATTGTATTCGCTGCTTCTCTCCAGTACACATGAGGTAGATTTGCTTCCATCATCATGGTTCTTGTTGGATCCAGAATAGTTTTGTTCTTCCTTTCCACAACTCCATTCTCCTAGGGTGTTTGGGGTGCTGATAGTTGTCTTTTGATTCCATTTTCCTCACAGAATGCATCAAATTCTCTAGATGTAAATTCTCCTCCTTGATTTGATCTTAAACATTTGATTTTCTTGCCGGTTTCATTCTCTACCATTGCCTTGTATATCTTGAATCTTCCAAAAGCTTATGATTTCTCCTTGAGAAAAGTAACCCAACACATTCTAGAATAATCATCAATTATTAACATAAAGTATCTATCTCCCCGAAGACTTCTTGTTCTTGCTAGACCACATAAATTAGTGTGAATTAAATCAAGAATATTAATGGATTTCTCAAAAATGCTCTTAAATGTTGCTCTAACTTGGTTTCCTATTTGACATTCCTTACATACCGGATTATGAGGTTTCATAATCTTAGGTAAATCCCTTACTTCCTTAGTTGAACTGATCTTTACAATGCAATCAAAATTCACATAACAGAGTCTTTTATGCCATAACCAACTTTCATCAATGTGTGCAATCAAACATTTCTTATTACTGGTATTCAAGTGAAAGATATAACCTTTAGTCTGAGTACCGGTTGCAAACTCCAATCTAGTTCTATTCATGCTTTTGCATTTTTCATTCTTGAATTGTAATTGAAATAATTTTTCCTCTAACTGACGAACACTCAAAATATTATGCTTTAAACCTTCTACATAATAAACATTGTCAGTATTATGCTTACCATTGAAAGATATAGTGCCTCTTCCTTTGATTAAACAAGCTTTTTCATCTCCAAATCTTACTAGACCTCCATGAATTTCCTGTAATGATAAGAATTTTCTTTTATCGCCAGTCATATGATGTGAGAATCCACTATCTATAATCCATTTATCCTTTTCTTCAATTTTTTCTACTCGTGCCTACTCTACCGGTTTGACAATAGGTGTCGGTTGATCCTCCTTTATTACAACAAAATCGTATCCATTATCTATTGGATCTTCATTTGAGTCATCTGTAACACCTTCATCTGCATAGTAACATGACTTATCTCTATTTTTCTTAAATTTGTATCTCTGATATTCAGGGTTGGGTTTATATGTTCTTTTTGCTTCCTCCCTTAGTCTTGCATGTCTATCAGGACACCTAGAAGCCATATGACCAACTTTATTGTAATTAAAACATTTTAAAGGTGCTTTACCTTCATACTTACTTCTTGTTGGACCTTTAGACATCTTCCTTGCAAATAGTGCTTCAAGTTCTTCAAGTTCTTCATTTTCTCTTCTCATATCTTCAAGTTCTTTTGCATAAATTGCTTTCCAATCAATTTTGTCAGATGATGATGATGATGATGATGATTCTTTGAAAGCTATATCAATTTTGACTGTAGCATCATGACCAAACTCTTCAAGCTCAAATGCAGAAATTTTTCCAACCAAAGTATCTCTAGAAACTAATGTATTAGGCATTGTTCTCAATTCATTAATAGCAATCACTTTCATTTTTCAAGCCAATGGAAAATCTCTTAAAACTTTAGACACAATTTCATCTTCACTTAAGGATCCTCCACAACATTGTATTCCCAAAACAATTTCATTAACTCTTTCCATAAATGCATAAATTCTTTCATCTTCTTCCATTTTTAAATTTTCATACTTGACCCGGTAACATTCCAATTTTGCAATTTTGATAGTGGTATCTCCTTCATTCAATGTTTCCAGTTTATCCCAAATAGCTTTAGTAGTAGATCGGTCTAATAATCTCATGATTTGCTGATCTAATAATGTGCTCAGAAGTGCTTCTCTTGCTTTGCAATCATTCTCCAAGTCTTTAGCCAATGTCTATCGATGAGGTTGATTTGAAGTAGGACCAACATAGCCATTCTTTGTAACATCCCATATATCTCTTCCAATGTAGTTCAGATGTGTTTCCATTCTAATCTTCCATATAGCATAGTTAGCTCCATCAAGTTTCAAACTGTCCTTCCTGAAAATACTTGTTGCCATAGGATCTCCTCAAGCTGTTAGGCTTCTACAAAAGAGGACTTAGATCTGATACCAATTGTTAGGAACCAGGAAGGACAACTGAAAGGGGGGTGAATCAGTTGTCAACCAATTGTTAATGAATTATAAATCAAAACCAATTAATCCAACTTGAAACTTAGTGCCGATAAAACACTTTAATGCCAGTAAAACAATTTATCAGTTATAGCAGTACCGATATAAATTAATGCATGAAACAAAAAGAGAAACAACATCCATAACACATGACACAAAGATTTTGATGTGGAAACCCTGTAACGAGAAAAACCACGATGGGAAACCTTACCCATAATCAGATGATACTATTGCAGATAGTAAGTGTATACAAATGGGGTCTGCACATGCAGAAAGGCCAACCACTTAGAGCTCATTTCTCAATCCCAAAATAGGAGTCACACTGACTACAATTGGATGGTTAAATCCAATAACAATGTACTCCTTTAGAATAACATCTGCAATGCTGGATTCAGTACCGGTTTAAACTCTAACCATGAGTGCGAAACACCTTCATAACCTTCCTTCAACCTTCAGATAATGTTTGTGTGATTCGCAGAAGGATCTGCTTATTTTCTCTCTTCAATATTCACACACACTCATAATTATGATCTTCAATAATATCTTACAATCATTTATGCAAAACCTAAGACCTTATGTTAAGGTCAGCTCACTAAAGATATTATAATTAAATCAATAACAAATAAGTCTTGATGCAATACAATATGTCAGTTTAATACATTTACACATTATCCAATTAATAAATCATTTCCAAAATGTGCCATGTTGATCTAGAATAGAATATCATGTACTGGTCCATAACCTAGACTTATTTGTTGGTAAAGGCAAATCTGTCAGCTTGATTAGACCAATAAGTAAAACACCAAATCCAAACATCCAATCCATGTCTTAGGCATAACCAAATGATGTCCAGATGATAACAAGTTATCATCACTTCCGGAGAGCAATATAACCTGCCGATGAAGAATATACTGATGACTGTGCATAAGCCACTAACCATGCAATGTGTCGGTTCAACAATAAACCAATATAACCATAGTGCCAAATCAACAATGTAGACCTCCAAGAAGATAAGTGTCGACATCAATGACAAAACCAATTCCACACATGACGAAGTCATCCATTATACCAACATCACCTTCCTCACTTAGAGTAGAAGTTGTATAGTGCTTTGATTTCAATGTAGAATGCAATGGTGTTCGATGAATTTCCATAGTTCATACTTTTTGCATCTTGTTGATTTTGAGTTGCAGTGTAAAGTTAGTCTGAACTGCAAATTTGTGCTAAGTTAGATTGTAAATAGTCATTTGGATTGTGTAATATTGGGTATTCAAATGAACTTTCTCAATGTGAAAATCCTCCAACATCCTCATATGATTGCACCAGTTCTTGTGGAGTTGTAGTTAACCTTGGTGAAGCAGATCTTGGTTTATTTGGAATTTGTCCACTAGAGAACTATCTATCGCTTAGGAGTAGATTTAGATCCTCTAACCCTTTCCCCTTTAATTTTAATTGATTTGAAGCACAATTATCACAAAATCGCTATATCTGATGGAGTTCCAACCACAAAAAAGAAGTGAAAGAACGATCCAAACGTAAGTCCACTTGGATTACCGGTAATCACATTAGCCAACTGAGTCACATTCATAGCATAAAGAAACCTTGGAGTCGATTATCTAATCTTCCTACAATCTTAGCACACAATCATACTTTGATTAAGAGAGAGTGAAGTGACCTATAGGAAACTTTATTTTGTGTTCAACGTTGTCATAAAAAACACGTCAACGCTCTAGTAATTAAAAAATCAAATAAGTCTAGTATATTGTCAAAGTAGTCCTCTAGCCTTTGCAACTTTTCCAAAGGATAAAGAGGGGTGTTAAAACCATCTCCAGACATACAATGACTCTCAATGTTAGAGCCAAATAATGATGTTAACTTGACCCAAAGCCCTTCCTACCAACTCAAGAATTACATGCATATAGATTTGAAAGATTCCTCTATATTTAAAAAAAATCATCAAAAAATAATAGTAAGGTTGTTCTTGTTGGCATTTTTTATGTTTATGATGTGATTGTCATTGATGGACACACACTTGCATTGAGATCTTCTTTATATGTATGACCCTAACCTCAACCGGTACATGTTCCAACTGGTATGATGCATTATAGTCCTTAGACTATTGGTGTTTTGCAGAAAGTGATTACCGATATAGAACGATATGCTGACCCCAAGCGGTTCGAGGATGTCAAGTGGCACGAAGGATCAAAGCGATAGAACATATATTTCCCAATCTTCATTTTTGTCAAACTGGCAACTGGCATTTTTCTTGAACCGGTATATTGTATGAACCGGTAATACTCTGTGATGAGTTACCATCCACCGATTGTTTGATGGTGCCAACACTTTAACGATGCTTTTTGTGTCGTATAGCAAGTATGTCCATGTTCATTGAACCTAGGGAATTGGATTGTAATCCTATTGGACCGACATGAAATCAAATTCCTTTATAAGGACATCATGTCTAGGGTTTTAGGTTGTTGATGTAGTTGTTGCAAAAGTTAATGTTGTTCCTAGGGTTTAAGGTGGTTGAGGAGTTGGAGAAAATATGAATGTATAGAAGACTGAAGTAATGTTGGAATGCATTAGGAATGAGCTATCAAGGATCTAACAAAGCAATCTATGCTATTTGCTAGATCACTCACTTGTTGATTACTCACATCTTTGACAAGTCTGTAGCCCTTAACTGGGTAGGCCCAAAAGCCTTTTGTAAATACTCTAACAAGGTGGTTCACATCTATGGATCTAAAATCCTCTAGCAAGGTAGTCTTTAATAGGACTTATCTCCTAACAGAGATTGAGATTCCTAACAGGATATGTTCTGGTAAAGAACATTGTAAGACCTTAACCAGTCTGGTTCTATTCTGTAGATAGTTACTTGTGAGTTCCATATCACCGTGGTTTTTCCCATTTGGGTTTCCATGTCAAAATATCATGTGTTATGGTGTTTGTGCTTTTGTGGGTGAATGCATTATTTTCTATTTGGTTTGCATGTGTTCTAATCAATTTGTCTACTAAACTATTTTACCGGTTTACTGTCAGTCTTGTAAAGTGTTTAAGTGCAAAGATTTTTGGCATACTAATTCACCCCCCCCCCCCTCTTAGTATTAATCAATTGGTTATCAGAGCCAACCTTTCTATAAGTTTAACCACTTGGAAAGAGATATGGGGGAATACTCTATAAGGGAACTTACTCACCGGCTCACTTAGTCTGAGCAAGCCTATGATGAACTTATAGAAAAATATAAGGTCTCTCAGGAAAAAAGGAGAGAACATGCTGAAAATTTGATCGAGCTATCTGAAAATAGTTCTTCAGATGAAGCAGACATGGAAGCCCTAATTGCAGAAGTAAATAAGTTGAATGAATCAAACTCCAACCTGAGAAAGGATTTGGAAGGATTGACTATCCAGATGTGTCAAGAGCTTGAGAACCAAAGGAAAGCTGAAGATCTGGTGAAGGACAGAGATCATGAGATCTCCAAGTTGAAACAAGAGATCAGTGCCCTAACTACTCAACTCCATGCAAGCAAAGTGGAAAAGGAAGACATGCAAGGAGAACTGAACATTGCCATCTCTGAGAATGAAAACCTGATGAAAACAAATGCTGCTATTTCCAAAGAACTCTCTGAGTCAAAGGAAATACTCACTAAGTTCAACAAGAGTATTGTCAAGCTAGAGCAAAAGCTTGAATCTGCCAAACCGGTTAAGAATACCAATGGACTTGGTTATTCTAGTCATGAGGAAGGTGAGACCTCTGATACAAATGTTGGAACATCAAAGAAACAACTGGCAACAAAGGATAAAGGTAAGCAAAAGTTTAAACCTATTTTCTTTAACTGTCTTAAAGAAGGACATATTGCAAATGTGTGTAGGAGTAAGGCTTACAACAATTTTCCTTATTTCCTAAATGATAAGCCTAGATCCTATAGATTTAATGGTAACTGTTATGCATGCAACAAGTTTGGGCATAGAGCATCGGAATGCAGGTCTGTTATGAATAACACTGGAAGATATCCTCAAAGGACCCAAGGAGTTGGTCCTAAACCTTTTGTGAACCGGAATCACAACTGGTTTAATGCCTTCAATTATCAGCCAAGAAGCAGTGGCTATCAAGCGGCAACCAGATGGAGAGAAAACTGCATGGTCTATCATGGTCATGGTCACACTACTGCAACAAGTAGAAGGAAGAATGGAAACATGAACAATGGACCTTGGAGAGCACCTGGATTGGTTTGCTATCATTGCAACAAACCAGGTCACATTGCCAGATTATGTAGATCAAGAAAGAACATATCTAATGATATACCAGTCACTCTGGAAGGAAACATTGATATTGACACTGTTCAAGTAGACATGAACAAAACCTGGAAGAATAAACTAGTGGTGTTACAAGAGGAACCGGTTTCTGCACCTAGTGTGGAAATCATGGAATTGGCAAACTAAGCTTCAAAAAAGCTTAGGAGGAGCAAATGGCGAAATATTTTGAACCCTCAATTTACACCGGTAAAAGACCTTAACCGATATGCAATACTTGTCAATAGGCGGAAGACCAGAAATGGTAAAAGGAAAATTATGGTTTATGCCCTAATGGTGGAGTATTAATTGTGGTAGGTGAGGAATATGTTTAAAAGGATTTTTCAAATCATTTCTCTCTATCAGTTTTTGAAGCAAAGGAGGGTTTTGAGTGCAGAGCGACGACAAAGAAATTTGTGATGCGATTCTGAGAATTTAAGAAACCTTGAAGGAGATTCAAATTCAAATTGGAAACATTTAAGTGAAGAACGCAAAGCGGTGATTCTGCAACCGACGGAGTACGAGGTGGAGAAGAATCTGAAAGCCCTAAATTCACATTTTTCGAAAGGTATTTTTTGAGTTTTCAGTTTCTATCATGGCTTCTACATCCTATACTAGCTCTAGTACATCTGTAGATTCAACAAGCTTTACTCAATGCAAGTCTAGATATAATGCCCTATCACAAGTTCCAGCTAGTGTGATAGTAGAAGAGGGAATCACTAATTACATAGACTATAAAATAGAAGACCTAGGGTCTCTAGCAATTCACTCGCAACTAGGTTTGGTTTGTGGACAAGATAAAAAGATCAAACCAGAGTATAGTATCTTGGAGAAGAAGAAGCTCCACAATGTTGTTTATTTCCTAGAGGATTTCACAGATGATTACATTAGGATCATTCTGAGTAGAGTTCATGGTGACAAGATGTACCTGGAAAGAGCATATGATATAACACCACAAGCAATTCATGCCATCACTAGTTTCTACAATATAGGGGATGTGCCAGCGCTAAGGACAGTAAGCAAAACTGAAAAGTCCAAGCTCACCAGTTCAGTGAGCGACTCACGAGGTATGACTGCCAATTCAATCAAGGATGATCTGGTGAAGTATGCATGTATGTTGATTGGATACTAGACATTCTCAGCTAGTAGAATTAACTCTGTATCTACTGCAGTGGTAAATGCCTTTACTAGATGATTAAGGAGGATGCATCATTTGACCTATGCACCGGTATGCAAAGGCAACTCCTATTGAATCTAAAATCAATAAAATAAGATAATGCATTGAGGTTCAAGTTTGGACAACTACTGGTTGGGTTATTCTTTTACTTCCAAGGCTACTTTCCAAGAGTAGGTGATGTCCAGTGGTCTGCAGACCAATCGGTAACCAAGCAAATCAAGGAAAGAATTCAAGTAGTTGGAACCAGTTACCCTGAAGTTCTGAACAAGTACTTTGATGAGTTCAAACACAAAATGAGTCAGAGGGTGAGAATATCAGGTGATATTGTCAAGAAATATGAAGATGATATATGTTTCACCATTAAAGTGGATCAATGTATAATGTAGGCTGTTGAGCCCCGACAGGAGGAAGTGAAGCCTATGGGCTATGAGGTAATGAATGATATGCTGGAAGGATATGCCTCTACCCTTATTGCCTCACCGCTTGATCCAAAGGCAAAAAGGACCGGCACCTACCTAGAAAGGATAACACCGGTTGAGGAACCCTCAGCAAAGAAAGGAAAAGAACCTTCAGTGAAGAAGGCTAAAACAATGCCTTCAGCATCGACACTGGCTACTACAACCAGTCCTATAGTGACCAAGTGGTCACCGGCTAAAAAGATACCTAGAGCGGCACCTGTTAAAGTGTTTGAGAGAAAGAGGAAGACAAGGAATACCTCTCCAGACTCAGAAGAAACTGTGTCTGAGGAAAAACCAAAGAAGACATGTCAAGCAAAGAAAAAGACAAAGAATGAACTGGCATCATTGGCACCAGTAAATATTGACATCTCCTCCTACAAACCTTTGACACATTGTCAAAGAACTATCAAAAACATTAGGAGAAAAGTGTTGAATGATTTAATTGATTGTTTTGATGACTTTAATGATGATGAAAAGGAAGTGGTTGAAGAAGAAATAATTCAGTATTTATGCCTTAATGATCGGTCGCCTTCAGAAATTAGATCTCAGACACCAGTTTCTTTGTGTAAATCCTTAGAAAATAAATGGTGCATTTCCATAAAGCAGGAATAGGAAATGAGAGAAAAAGTTTTTGCTGAACATTTTCCTGATGTGTCAAATTCGGAACTATTTGAAGTAATGAACAAATACAAAGGCCTCTTCTTCATGAGAAGAAGAAGACTTCTGTTGTTGGAAGGGAAGGGTAAAGAAGTGCTCAAAAATACACACACCCTTGCTCTTGAAGCTCTGAAGATGCATCAAGTGGCTAAAGCCAACTGGAAGGTTGAGCAAGAACCGGTAATAACAAAACCGAATGAAGCATTTGATGATGAAGGAAACCCGATTGTTGAACCTATCGACACTATTGATGTCGATGCTCTTGATGGAGAAGAAGTTGCTTAGGTTACACAATCGGAAGTTATAGGATAGGAGAAGTAGGTAGAAAAGGAAGTAAAGAAAAAGGAGACAGAGGACAAAAAGGAGGAAGAAAAGAAGCAAGCAGAGGTGAAGAAGAATGAAGAGGAGAAGAAGAAGAAGGATGAAGAAGAGAAGAAGAAGAAGAAGAATGAAGAGGAGAAGAAGAAGAAGGATGAAGAAGAGAAGAAGAAGAAAGATGAAGAGGAGAAGAAGAGAAATGATGAAGAGGAGAAGAAGAAGAAGGATGAAGAGGAGAAGAAGAAAAAGGATGAAGAGGAGAAAAAGAAGAAAGATGAAGAGGAGAAGAATAAAAAGGATGAAGAGGAGAAGAAGAAGAAAGATGAAAAAGATGAGAAGAAGAGAAAGGTAGAGGAGAAGCAAAAGGAAGCAGAAAAGAAGAAGGTAGATAAAGATAAGGCAGAGGAGAAGTGGAAGGAAACAAAGAAAAGGAAGAAGGAAGAGGAAGAGAAGGAAGAGGAAAAGAGAAGAGAAGTGGCAAGGAAGAAAATAGAGGAGGACAAGGCAGGAGAAGTGGCAAAGACCATGCAGATGGAGACACCTAGGGCAACTAGTAGTCAAGCCAGACCGGCTGACCTTACCAGTCCCATTGACCTCTAGTCTGTAAGTGAAATGGAGCTACTATAGAGCATCAAGGTTTCTCAAGAATGCCTTGAGGTGTTAAGGAGGAAGAAATAGGAAGATGTGATCCAAGCTGCGGTGTACACACTTACCAGTTTGTTACCTAGTATAAACCTCCCCAGTACCGACTCATCTTTGGCACAACTAAAGCTCCTGTACACAGTAGTAGATGATCAAGTGCAGAGCTTAGAAGAGGTAGCAGAGGCAAAGGCTAAGAAAGAGCATCAAAAGTCTCTAAATATTGCTCTGGTGAAGTAGTTAAATGGGCTCCAAACTGAACTCCAAAAAGTACAAAAGGATATAAGGGATGCTCTGGATGAGGGGAATCTTCTACTCAACAAGATTTGCCAACCCCATCTATTTTGTGACAATGTGCTTGCACATAAGTAAAAGCTTCAATCTAACTTGTAATCCTACATGAGCACATTCAAGCCACCTTATGACTCCTTTACAGCCTATGGGCAAACCGTTCACCAATTTCACATCTAGACAGCAAATATGGAACATGAGATCAACACCCATTCTCGAGATTTGTAGGAGCTACAACTGGTTCTACTCCCACATCTGCAAATTCTTCAGAAGTGCTATCTAAATTTGGATGCCTTAACAGTGACACGGGATATGAGCACAATTGACGCCATGGAAGAACAGGTCTCCCAAATGCAAATAGAGAAAGAAGTAGCCACCTCCCTACTCGAGTCCTGGTCTTTATCTATGAAAAATTCTTGCAGGACTTTAAATCTATTTTTGACAAGTTTTATTCCTTATTGTCATAAACTTTTATTATTTTAATACCAAATGAAAATAGGGGTTGTTCAGCTGTACTTTGTCATTGTTGGCAAAGGGGGAGAAATATTCTAAGGGGGAGAAGTATGTGGTATTTAAAATTTTGATGTATGCTCTAATATCTCTATATGCAAAATAGTTATACATTGTATTGTTAATGGGATAGTGTATATGCTTAGGGGGAGCAATTTTTGCTATGGCATGATTTTGTTGTAAAACACTTAGATGTCAAAATTTTATTTTCCTAAGTGTTGCCATCAATGCCAAAGGGGGAGATAGTTGGAATTTTTGATGTTTATGATGTGATTGTCATTGATGGACACACACTTGCATTGAGATCTTCTTTATACGTATGAGCCTAACCTCAATTGGTACATGTTCCAACTGATATGATGCATTATAGTCCTTAGACTATTGGTGTTTTGCAGAAAGTGATTACTGATCTGAAATGGTATGTTGACCCCAAGCAATTCGAGGATGTCAAGTAGCATAAAGGATCAAAGAGGCAGAACACATATTTCCTAGTCTTTATTTTTGTCAAACTGGCAACCGACATTTTTCTTGAACCGGTATATTGTATGAACTGGTAATACTCTGTGATGAGTTACCATCCACCGATTGTTTGACGATGCCGACACTTTAACGGTGCTTTTTATATCATGTTACCAAGTATGTCTAGGTTCATTGAACTTGGGGAATTGGATTGTAATCCTATTGGACCGACATGAAATCAGATTCATTTATAAGGACATCATGTCTAGGGTTTTAGGTTGTTGATGTGGTTGTTGCGAAAGTTAATGTTGTTGCTAGGGTTTAAGGTGGTTAAGGAGTTGGAGAGAATATGAATGTATAGAAGACTAAAGTAATGTTGGAATGCATTAGGAACAAGCTATCAATGATCTAACCAAGTAATCTGTGTTATTTTCTAGATTACTCACTTGTTGATTACTCACATCTTCGACAAGTTTGTAGCCCTTAACCGGGTAGGCCCAAAAGACTTTTGTAAATCCTCTAATAAGGTGGTTCACATCTGTGGATCTAAAATCCTCTAGCAAGGTAGTCTTTAACTGGACTTATCTCCTAACAGAGATTGAGATTCCTAACAGGATCTGTTCTGGTAAAGAATATTGTAAGACCTTAACCGGTCTGACCTTAACTGGTCTAGTTCCTATTCTGCAAATAGTTACTTGTGAGTTCCATCTCACCGTGGTTTTTCCCATTTGGGTTTCCATGTTAAAATCTCATGTGTTATGGTGTTTGTGCTTTTGTGGGTGAATGCATTATTTGCTATTTGGTTTGCATGTGTGCTAACTGGTTTGTCTGCTAAACTATTTTACCGGTTTACTGTTAGTCTTATAAAGTGGTTAAGTGCAAATATTTTTGGCATACTAATTCACCCCCCCCTCTTAGTATTCATCAGTTCTTACACTTATGAATCGTGCTTTCGCTAATAGTAGAAGGGTTCCATAGTGACAATTCTCTTAAAAGCTTGTTTAGCTAGACCACAAATATAGTTAGCATTTGGCTAGATTTTATTGAGAAGTAAAGAAGAAAATGATTTTGACATCTTAGTTTCTTATGTCATCAGGATATCAATTTTGTGCTAAAAAATCAAACAATTAACCATATGTTGTTTATGAGGACCATTTAACAAACTAACATTTAGAGATTAAATCTTCATTTCTTAGTTTTTTTCACCCCCAACACAAGTAATTTTCTTATCTACCTCCCTTTGTCTAGTCTCTATATGTAAAGGTCTACCCTATTTGGTTTATGATCTAGTATCATCTTTCTTAATCCCCACTTTCCTTTTGTCCCTATTATTTATCAATGTCCATTTACTATATTTAGTTGGAGAAGACAAGGATTTTGAATTGCTAATATCTAGTAGCTTAAGAATTAACTTGATCCTTTTTAGGAGTGTTATTTTTCATAGGGGTTGAATAGTTTTCTAGAAAAGGGTTCACCAAAATCATATTAATGGGCTCATTACAAATGAAGGAAACCATAGGCACTACAACACCAATACTAGGGGGTTTTTTCTTAGATCTGCTCAAGTTATGATCCTCAAACGATAGATCGTGTAGGACCTCTTAGGGGGTCAACCAGGTTAGAGGAACAAATAATTTATCTATGAATAAAATAATATCTTTTTCATTAGCCAAGTTTGGCATATCGAAGTCCCTAATCTCCCCTTCCTCAAGAACACCCCCATCAATGGTATGAGGAACAATAGAGATAGAGCTTGATGGGTAATCTTTAGCTGAGGGGGAGGAGGGGTAGCCCCAAATAGGGAGCACCCACCCATAACCCCAAGGTTAACATGGTCAAAGACAACCTCTTTCTCTTTACTTGTATTAATCTTGTTATTGATGCATATTGCATGTGTGATGCAAGAAAAAGTGACGTTTTGTGATTGATCATTTAAGAAATGATTTACAATTTCAAATCTGCATTAGTTTGTCTATAAAAGAACTTAGCATATCATATGCATGAAATGAAAAACTCATTGGAAAATTGTAAATGTAATCTCATGATTCATCTTGTAAAGGTTCATGAAATTGTGGAAGGAAATAAATGGATATCGGTAGACATATCCAGACTTAGATTGCATAATGAAATGATGGTTGATTGTTGCATAGAAATCATTAAAATACACTAAGGAGCTATAGAAATGTTTGCATGATTGAATTTAAATTATTGAATAAGAATGATTGATAGATATGTACACAATATTTCATTCCTATGACTTGATTATTGTGTGAATGGCCATGTTTCCTAATGCACCTTAGACGCAAGGTGTCATGTAGCTTCTACTCCCTTAATGTGACTAGTGTTAGTAACATAGTATCTATGTGAAATTGTTGTAGCATGTTTGATGGTTCTTTTCTATTATTGATGATTTTTTTTTAATTATTGTGAGGACTAGCAGTGAGATTTTTAAGTTTTTTATGAGAACTAGTCACCAAAGCTTTCTCCTTATTCATCTCATGATTCTTAAACACACTATTCACTATTGAATTTTACATTTTATGACTTTATGAAGGAACTTTGTTAACTTTCATTTGATATTTCTTTTACCTTCTTGTGGTGGCAAGACTTTGTGTTTTATGTTGCTAGTCTTCAGATGTGATTTTAATGTTCTCTATCATGTTCAAGATGAACATTAATAGATTGTATAAGGGAATAGATAGCGGAGAACAATCCAAACCTGAATGTGCATTAATATCTGAGTGAACCAAAAATATTTTTCTTATGAAACATTAAGAAATACATAGTACAATGCATGAATTTAATAATGTTGTAAGGTATATTTCAGGGATAGTCATGAGAAGATATAAACACTCTATGTTTGATATTATGTGAAAAGAGTATATATTACTTAACTCTAGTATAATGATATTATGATTGCATTTGAGTCTGCATGAACATGATGTCAATATTAATTTTCTGTGTTCTATGCATAACGTGATGAGATGGGCATGATACCTAGGTCGCATGATTAGTCACTTATGAGATGGGCATGAGGCCTAGGTCACATGAGATAGCTAGGTGGATACTAATATTTTAGGTGATATGCAAGAATGCATTGAAGACATAGGTACACACCTATACATATCGCATTCAAAATGGTACGTATGAAAAATTGATTCATTTTTCAAGTTATATATGATCATGTTCCAATCTAGCTTATTGTAGTTGTCATTTGAAATATTATAGTCCTTATATGAACATTTCTACATTGAAGTATTGAGCATCAAAATGGTTTTGTTATAAGTGATCCTTGTGAATAAGCTAAATATAGTTCAAGTGTGTATAGATATAAGGACATGGAAAGGGCATTTTTAAAGAGTGCGATACCACTTGGATGAAAACATTGAGATACAAAGGTATAGTAAGTGCAGGTACGTGTAATTAAAAAATTAAAATGTTGTTGGATAAGTACAAACTTATTGAGAAATCTTTCTTTTGATTTGAAAATTTTGGATACTAATAAATACTAATGTGTGAATGTTGTTTTTTTAAAAGTATGACAATTTTGTCCACACACCACAAAAAAAAGGAAGAGAACACTGTTAGAGAGTGATGCAGAGCCCTACCCAGAATCCTAAGGAAAATCCCAAACAAGGTTAGGCTAGTGACCCCTCAAATGACTACAAGGGTCCTACAAGGAAGGATTCCACACCTTTGGTGAAACTACATACACATTCACTAAGATTGGGCCTACTCAAGATGAGTAAAAGGCTTCAAATCCTTAAACATGCCTTAACGGTGACTCTTACCCTTGTGGATTTGGAATTTGGTCAATAATTGATAACTAAGAACTATTCCAAACATTGGTTTTGGTTTTGGGAACCTATTCCTTGTACCTTCTTTAAAAATCTACCCCCTAGGCTTGTAGCCCTATTTAGCGATAGAATGGACCTAAACTCAAAAATATTCCACACACCCATACAAACAAGTTACAATTTCAGACACCCTCTTGGAAGTCGTATCGATCCCCAAAATGGTTTGGCCAGATCTACAAATATAAGGTATGTTCCCTTCAGAGGCTAAGAGACCTAATAGCGGCAATTAGCCCTATTTTCCAAAGCAACTACCTTTACCAGTACACAAAATGAAAAAAAAATTTATGGGCATGTGGGGGATAGTGAGAAACCTCTAATTCCATGGTTGCATGCCTTGAATCCACCGCTATGACAACTTATGATGACTATCCTAAATTTTGTCCTAGGTAGTCACATAGAGATGCCTAAATTATAGTGGCTTATCCTACATCCATCCAAATTAAGAGTCTTCTAATGGACTGGAGTGCAAGATGAGGCCATTTTTGTTCAAAACCCTCAATTTTTGAGTTACAGTTAGAAGAATGGGGGGTTCTCTCTACTCCGAAATAGTTAAGGCCTCAAACCTACACAAAAATAAATATATTTCATCTCTCTATCTATTCCATGGATGGTTGGGTTCAAATCAATCTGTACAGGAATGTGCAATTCCTGCAAACTCATAACTTCTAGGAAAATTGTAGTATTTTGTGTATTATTGCTTCACAAATTCCAACTACAATAGTAACAACCTTGGAAATCATGTTCATGAGGCTTATAAAACTCTCCAATGGTTTCCCACTAAACTTGGAGTAGTTTGGAGTCATTGAAAGACTACCCCCAACCGATTTTCAAAAAGTTGCACTTTTGCACTCAAAAGTTTCATTTTCACAATTTTGCACAAAAAGTTGTCATACTCCCTAAGGTTGGAATCCACATAAATGGATAACCCAAACACAAATCTAAACCATCTACTACCCCTTTTGACCACATTGTCCCAATTGGCTACTCAAATTGCCTAATTGATGACATGAGCTTCCATGGTGGGGTTTATTTGCATACAAGAAACACAAGACACTCTTAAGACACCCTAATGATCCTAGTGTTCATCCTTGGAATCATGAATAGCTTGTTGATGAGGTGCTCCTACACCATACTCCATGGGAGAAGAGATCTCAAGCCCATTTGAGATTAGAGTTTGTAAATCTGTACAATGATTGGGTATTTGCTCACCGGTCATCCAAACTGATAACTCAATGATGAACCACTAGTACCAAACCAGTACTGAGAGGGGGGGGTGAATCAGTACAAACACAAATATAGTCCAAAACTGGTTTGATAGCAAATACTCCAAATGACTGGCAAACAGGGATACTGGTTAAAATAGAGTGCAACTGGTAACATCTAGTATAGCTCAAACAGTCATAAACCAGTCACTCACTAAGATTTCCTCTTAGCTCAATACTATAGTACCATTATGCTCTCATGAATGAACAAGTAAACTAACATTAGATCTTCATAACAATGAGTTCAATATGTTTTATAGACAGACATAAAACATAGAACTATCATATGCTCAACAGGTAAAAACAAAGCATCACAAGATAAAAGCATTACACATGACACACATATTTTTCACGTGGAAACCCAACTAGGAAAAACCATGGTGGGGATGAATACCCACAAGTTACTTTTGAACTCTTTTGAAGTCTGCTCTGTTAGGAGCCTTGTCCGGTTAAAGACATTACAATAGGTTTTACTAGGAACTGATCCTGTTAGGGATCACCCGGTTAAGGGTTAAACTCGGTTAGGGTTACCTTGTTAGAGGATTTAAAGAACTCAATAGCTAAAGGATCTCCAGAGCTCTATAGCTTCTCAGAACTCTTTAACCTCGAGTTACCTAGTTAAGGGATTTAAATCAAGCCAGTTAAGACTACCCTGTTAAGGGATTTTGCATCAAGCCCAGTTAAGGCTACCCTGTTAAGGGATTTCACAACTGTTGAAGTGGTTAAAGATCAATAGGAATTACAATGATCTGATAATAGCACTCAATGCTAATGCAGATCCATTTTGGCTCCTCTTCTCCTTCTGCACATTCACTTTGTAGGTATCTCTTCTCTCCTTTGGTCTGG
The DNA here is from genome assembly GCF_030272615.1 of Cryptomeria japonica. Taxonomy (NCBI): domain Eukaryota; kingdom Viridiplantae; phylum Streptophyta; class Pinopsida; order Cupressales; family Cupressaceae; genus Cryptomeria; species Cryptomeria japonica. The sequence continues at coordinate 643,357,487 of NC_081407.1, read as the reverse complement.
CGAGAATCATGTATCACTTCCCTTGAATACACACTCACAACTTTTGCCAACAACCTTAGAAAGAAACACAACATCAACCTTATAGGAAATAGACAAGTCGATAGCAAAAACCCTAAACCCTAAACCTGTTAGGTTAAGCAATTCAAGCAGTTCAATCCTGACTGTTGAATCATACTGCATTAAATGCAACAATCTTGAATCGATCTCAAGACATTCTCCATCGTCCATTTTCCACCGATTTCATGGCGGTTGATAACCCATCACGCGTTATCATCATTTGACAGACTTCGTACATTCCCGAGGTAGATAGGAATAGTCTTCTTCATGCAAGATCCTTCATGCGCACAGAGCTTACATGGAAACATGATCTATTCTCCATTATACTGCTAACTCATCACACAAAGATCACCGATTGAGTCACACAGGCTTGAGATACTCCAACCAGAAATCCTGAAGTGGAAACTACCTACCAACCGGTAGTAACACAATGCTTCCATGTGTTAGTTCACATAACTACATGTCGGTTCATCTTGAACAAATATGCTGCTTCACTTTGGCATATAAACCGGTTCATACATATGCCAGTTCCTCTCTCTTTTCACCTATCACATGTGCTAGTTCACATCATGTCACATATTGACATCAATGACAACATACAATATCATTATGTCTTCATGTCGGTTCACATAATGCCAACAATCTCCCCCTTTGGGATTGATGCCAATATACAAAGATATCTTCTCTGCTTCACACCTTCTCCCCCATTTGCTGCAGATATCTTTTCGCTTCACTCCTCCTCCCCCTTTGACAACAATGCCAAAGTGGAGGCACAAGCATCTTTGTTCCATTATGCTGCTCCCCCTGAGGAGTAGCATCCTTCAACACATCAATCAACAAAAAATTGACTTTGCAATACCTGACTGATGTGGAACAATTACTTTTAGTTCACCTCTTGAAGGGGCAATACCCCTAATTCACCTCTTAAGTGCACAAATGTAGTCTTTGGGAGAGGCTTGGTGAATATGTCTGCTAACTACTCCTTACTGGAAACATGTTCCAGTGCAATCTCCTTATTCTGAACCTTTTCCCACAAGAAATGATACCTAAGCTCAAAATGCTTGGTTCTAGAATGTAAAATCGGATTCTTTGATATATTGATAGCACTTGTGTTATCATAGAATATACTTACCGGTTCAGATACAAGGATCTTGAATCCTTCTAGTACATGCTTCATCCAAATTGTCTGAGTGCAGTTCATGAAATCTGCAACATACTCCACTTCCACTGTAGACTGAGAGATACAACTCTGCTTTTTACTCATCCATGAGACCAGTCTACCACCGAGAAAGAATGCACCACCGATTGTGCTTTTCTGATCATCCACATTACCTGCCCAATCAGCATCTGTGAGCACTTTCAGATTGAAATCATTATTGTATGGGTACCACAATCCATAGTCAACTATTCCCTTCAGATACCTAAGAATTCATTTGACTGCAATCAAGTGGGATTCTCTAGGACTCTTCTGGAACCTTGCAATAATGCCAACTGCATGTGCAATATCCGGTCTGCTATGCACTACATAATGCAACTTACCAATCATTGATTGGTATTCCTTCTCATTAACTAGTGCGGAATCATCCTCTTTTGTCACTTTGCAACCGATCACCATCGGTGTACCAACCGGTTTGCTATCTTCCATGCCAAAGGTCTTCAAAACCTCTTTGACATATTTGGACTGAGTGATAAAGATTTCATCTTTCATCTGCTGGATCTACAGTCCAATGAAGAACTTAATCTCCCCTATGAGTGACATTTCAAACTCTTTCTTCATCTCATCAACAAACTCATGACTTATCTTGTCATCTCCTCCAAAGATAATGTCATCAACAAAAACCTCACAGATCAGGATTTGATCTCCTTCGGACTTCAGGTAGATATTGCTATCTTCACTTGTTCTCTCAAATCCAATCTTCACAAGACGGGAATGTAGTCACTCATACCATGCCCTAGGTGCTTGCTTTAGACCATATAAGGCTTTATGTAGCCTACACACCATATCACTGTCTTCAGATAGGGAAAACCCATCTGGTTGCTCTATATATACCTCCTCTTCAAGTACACCATTTAGGAATGCATATTTTACATCCATTTGATATACTTTGAACCTTTTAAAAGTTGCATATGCAAGAAGCATACGAACTCCTTCCAATCTGGCTATAGGAGAAAAGGTTTCTCCATAGTCTTCTCCTTCTTCTTGAGCATATCCTTTCCACACCAATCTGGCTTTTTCCTAATCATTGTGCCATCCTCATTCAACTTGTTTCTGAACACCCATTTGGTGCCAATGACATTTTTATGCTCTGGTCTGGGTACTAAGGACCATGTACCATTTTTCTCTATCTAGTCAAGTTCCTCTTCCATTGCCTTGATCCATTCTTCATCTTTATGAGCCTCTTTGAATGATTTAGGCTCAAATTCAGAGATCATACTTGAGCTTTCTCTGATCTTTCTTCTTGTAAGGATTCCTGCATCCTTATCACCTATGATCTTCTTAGGATCATGATTCAACTTGACATACCAAGGAATGGTCTTAACTAGTTCTTCTTTCTTTTCCTCTTCATCCTCATCTTCATTAGTATCAGTATTCACCGGTTCAGGGACACTGTTACTGGTACTTGGTTGACTAACAACTAGTTCCCAGAAGGTTGCAACTGGTTCATTTATAGCTTGCTCACTGCCGGTTTCCTCAGTTTTCTCAGAGGATTCATCAACTCTTACATTGATGCTATCCATAATTCTTTGAGTCCTATTGTTGTAGCACTTGAAAGCTTTACTCTTGGTGGAATATCTTAGAAATATTCCCTCATCATATTTAGCTTCAAATTTGCCCTAATGTTCACTCCTCTTGATGTAAGATTTGCTACCAAATACCCTAAAGTAGCTAACCATGGGTGTCTTATCGGTCCAATACTCATAAGGAGTTTTGTCCTTACCTTTCTTGATGAGTACCCGGTTCATAGTGTAGACTGCAGTGCTCACCGCTTCTCTCCAAAAGGTGTGAGCTACCTTTCCTTGAATCAACATGGTTCTAGCTGCTTCAACCACAATCCGGTTATTCCTCTCTACTAGGCCATTCTGTTGTGGAGTCCAGGGGGCAGACAACTATCTCTTGATGCCAAATTCTTCACAATACTTGTTGAATTCACTGGAAGTGAATTCCCCTCCTTGATCAGTTCTGAGACACTTGATCCTTTTACTGCTTTCCTTCTCCACTAATGCTCTGAAAGCTTTGAATTTCCCAAAAGCTTCAGATTTGTCTTTCAAGAATGTGACCCACATCATTTTTGAGCAATCATCAGTGAGGATCATGAAGTACCTATCACCCTGCACACTTCTAGTTTTCATAGGACCACACAAATCAGCATGCACAAGATCAAGCAAGTTGTCAACAATGAAAGATTTACCTTTAAAGGTTGAGGAAGACATTTTACCCAATTGACACTCTCTACACAAGGTATTATCTGGTTTGTTTAGCATTGGCAACCCTCTAACTGCCTTGATCTTAATAGCCTTCACAATGCCATAAGACATGTACTTACATTTGCATTTAGATGAAATAGGTTATCTTTGGTCTGCATGCTAATGGCCACCAATTTACCATCTTTTCCTTTGATTCTGCAAACTCCATTCTTAAATTCCAGAGTGAGGCCATTGTCATTTAGCTAGGCAACACTTAGAAGGTTGTGTCTGAGACCATCAACCCAGTACACATTGTCAGCACTGCTCTTTCCATTTAGAGATATTGACCCTCTTCCTTTGACCATGCATGGTGCATCATTGCCAAAGCGAACCACACCACCATCATACTCCTCCAAGGATAGAAACTTGCTCTGGTCACAAGTCATATGGTGAGAATAGCCACTATCAATGATCCACTCATTGGAATTATCAAACCAGGAGACAAGAGCCTTCTTGTCTACCACATCTTCCTTTACAGCAACAAACACAATGTCTTCATTTTCTTCATCTTCTGATTCCTCATCTGTGACACCTTCATCAACTGCCACAAAATAGTTCCTTTGGTTTCCTCCTTTGAATTTCCTGAACCTTTCTGGTTTGTCCTTGTTATCGCCATTAGGACAGTTTATAGTAATGTGTCCTATCTAGTTACAAGAAAAACATTTCAAAGGTAGCTTACCTTTGTATTTACCAGTTCCTTTAGGAAGCTTCCTGGTAAGGAGAGATTCAAATGCCATCAGAATCTCCTCATCATTCATTTCTCTGCTCTGACTAAGTTCCCCACTAGTGCTAGCCTCTTTTCCTTTTTTGGATGGTATAGCAGAGGCTTTAAATGTTGACTTAGTCTTTTGAACACTGCCATCAAAACTATTTAGCTCATAGGCTGTTAACTTGGCTATGATGGAGTTCAAGGATACTTTAGACTTGTCTATTGATCTCAGCTCTTGAATAGCAGCAACCCTTATTGCATAAACTAGCAACAGGGATCTCAAGGCTTTACTTACCATAGTGGAATCTTCTATTTTGCCACCCACACTCTTGATTTCTCCAACAACCATTTTGATTCTTATTCCATACTGCTGAATGGTCTCTCCTTCAACCATCCACATGTCTTCAAACTTACCTCTCAGGCTTTCTTCCTTAGCCTGTTTTACATGCTCATCACCACCATAGATATTTTCAAGAGCATCCCATATCTCTTTCGGATTTTCCTTGTCCTGAACATCAATAAAATCAATGTTAGATAGACTATTGATGAGGGCTTCCATGACTTGCCCATTTTCTTATATCTCTCTCTTTTGGTCATCGGTGAGAGTACCGGTAGGAACAACTTATACATTTTCAACATAACTCCAATGTTGAACACCCATGCTTCTGATGAATATCTTCATCCTATCTTTCCATATACCAAAATTTTCCCTGTTAAACTTTGGACCTTCCCTCTTCATCATTTGACTAGGATCTTTTCCTCAAGTGGTTAAGCTTACAACACAGAGGACCTGCAGGCGCTCTGATACCAATTGATAACTCAATGATGAACCACTAGTACCAAACCGGTACTGAGAGGGGGGGGTGAATCAGTACAAACACAAATACAGTCCAAAACCGGTTTGACATCAAATACTCCGAATGACTGGCAAATAGGGATACTGGTTAAAACATAGTGCAACCGGTAACATCCAGTACAGCTCAAACAGTCATAAAACAGTCACTCACTACGCTTTCCTCTTAGCTCAATACTATAGTACCATTACGCTCTCATGCATGAACAGGTAAACTAACATCAGATCTTCATAACAGTGAGTTCAATATGTTTTATAGATAGACATAACACATAGAACCATCATATGTTCAACAGGTAAAAACAAAGCATCACAAGATAAAAGCATTACACATGACACACATATTTTTTACATGGAAACCCAACTGAGAAAAACCACAGTGGGGATGAATACCCACAAGTTGCTTTTGAACTCTTTTGAAGTCTGCTCTATTAGGAGCCTTGTTCGGTTAAAGACATTACAATAGGTTCTGCTAGGAACTGATCCTGTTAGGGATCACCCAGTTAAGGGATGGCTATAATACTTGGTTAGGGTTACCTTGTTAGAGGATTTCAAGAACTCAATAGCTAAAGGATCTCTAGAGCTCTATAGCTTCTCAGAACTCATTAACCTCGAGTTACCCTGTTAAGGGATTTGAATCAAGCCAGTTAAGACTACCCTGTTAAGGGATTTTGCATCAAGCCCTATTAAGGCTACCCTATTAAGGGATTTCACAACTATTGAATTGGTTAAAGATCAACAGGAATTACAATGATCTGATAACAACACTCAATGGTAATGCATATCCTTTTTGGCTCCTCTTCTCCTTCTGCACATTCACTTTGTAGGTATCTCTTCTCTCCTTTGGTCTGGCGAGAATCACGTATCACTTCCCTTGGATACACACTCACAACACAAACTGCCTTAGAGTCTGGTTTGTCTTGCCAAGCCACCAAGTACTCAATGTACTTCTTGTTCCTTGTCTTCTTTGTGACTCTAGTGTCTAACACTTTGCTCAACATAGGTGATTCCTGCCTTGGAATGTCATTGTCTGTTGCAACTTGCATTGGTTCTTCTTCTTCATTTCCATCACTTTTGAAATGTGTAAGATCACACACATTAAAAATAAGTGATAATCCAAGATCAGGAGGAAGTTGGATCTCATAGGCATTTTTTCCACACTTTTTCAATATCTGACATGGTCCAATCTTTCTCTACATGAGCTTGGTGTATTTTCCTTGTGGGAGTCTCTCCTTCTTCAAATGTACCCATACCAAATCCCCAACACTGAACTGTACATATCTCTTCTTCTTATTAGCACGAGCCTTATACTTCACTGCAAATTGTTGGAGATGAGACTTGACTTGGTCATGCACCTCTTTAATGGCTGATGAAAAAGCTTCACCATTTGCACTAATGGGCTCTTTTTTGGGTAACTCTCTTAACTCTAGTACTCCCCTTCGATGGATGCCATATACAATCTAGAAAGGAGATTTATCGGTACTCCTATTTATGGTGTCATTCTATGAGAATTATGCTTGTGACAAAATGTTGTCCTACTTTTCTCCATGTTGCCTTGTCAAACACCTTAATAGGTTTCCCAATGATCTATTGACAATTTCAGTTTGCCCATCCATTTGAGGATGATAGGCTGATGAAAAAGCTACGTTAGTCCCCAAATTTTTCCAAAGGGTCCTCCAAAAGTGACCTATGAACTTCACATCTCTGTCTGAAACAATGTTTAGGGACAATCCATTTATCTACACTATCTCTTTGAAGAATACGTCTACAACATATGATGCATCACAAGAGGTCTTACATGGCAGGAAATGAGCCATTTTACTAAACCTGTCCACCACTACAAAGACACTCTCAAATCCTCTCCTTGTCCTAGGCAGACCCAACACAAAGTCCATACTTATGCTCTCCCATGGCCTAGAAGGAATGGGTAAGGGCTGATACATACCTGCATTTGTAGACTTCCCCTTGGCTTTTTGACATATGACACATATCTCCACAAATTTCCTAACATCTGCCTACAATTTAGGCAAAAAATAATGTATCTTCACAAGGTCTAGGGTCTTGTCAAGGCCAAAATGACCTGCCATAGCTCCACAATGTTTCTCCCTAATAATATTCAACCTCATGGAACACTTAGGGTATGTGCACCAAGTTGTGGTACCAAAAGGGGGTCTCAAGATGCCACTTTTTTCTGAAATCAGCAAAGTCTGAACTTCAACGACAATTTGAACATAGTTACACTCCAAATTAGAATATGCAACAAGAACAAGAGTTAGAGTGCTTCGAGTCTACTTTCTAAACTACTAAATTGTTTTGAAAATGGTGGATATTAAGGGCTTCAAAAAGCGGGGCCACAAAAAGTGGTCCTATTTTTATGCAAAAAATATAACATAGCGTCTAATGTGCCCACCTTAAATGTTAACTTTTTTTTTGAATTTTCAAAATTGCTTCAGTGAGAAATTAGCTAAATACCTTGTAGTTTATGCTGGATTCTTTGGCTAATTTTTTAATGAGTAGATGACTTTTTACTAATTTTTGAAGTGGACACTTCTTGAAAAACAGAAATTTCAGCATGCTCCCCCCTAAAATCATTGAAAACTAACTAAAAATCAAAACTTTTTTTTTAAAATTGTGTATAATGGAGTATTGTTTCTAAAAATGTAAGTTTCTTCAAAATCCAATGAACGTGTAAAAAACTATAGCCAAAATAGTGCATTTTGGTTTTTGACAAAAAACGGACACACTAACAAAAGAAATTATAGATGAAAGCATTAACGAAATCAAAATGTGAAAAAAATTACATGCTTGGATAGCTAAGAGAGAGCTTGAAGTCGCTATGGTGTTTTTTTTTGTTTCATTGAAACACGTGCAAACTTGATGGAGAGCATGACCAAAAATATGTTAAATTTTTTAATCTTTTGGTAAAAACACATCTGAGGCCTAAAATGGTCATCCAACCCTTTCGGTTGGATGCCCAAGTACAATCCAACCCAAAGGGTTGGTGATTTCCAAAGAAAACTATTTGGTGAGTGCCAAATATGGCACTCGCCCTATTTGGCATGTGCCAAATTCAAAAAATTGATTTTTCACATTTGGCATGTGCCAAATTTGGCACTCTCCAAATGTGAAAAGTCAATTTTTTGCATTTGGCAAATGTCAAATTGGGCGCATGCCAAATGCTCTTCATCATCCAATTTTTCATTTTGGGAATATTTTTCAACTTGGGTACAAGTTATTTGTTTTTCCTTTCTTATACTTGAAGTTATATTTCATGTATATATTGGCAGGATGTTTGAGAGTGGTTTCAACTCTATAGGAGTTATAATGTAGATTCTTGTTTTTAGAGGATCATATAAAATTTCAGACTTAGTCAAATTTTAGTAATCAACATGCCCCTATTAGCATTCTGTATCTCTATATCTCACTCTCTTTATTTTCCCCCAAACTCTAGACCTATCTCTCTCCCTATCTTGTCTCTCTCACTTGTCCCTCCCTTCTCTAGGTATATCCCATCCTCTCTACCTTCCATTCCTTCCTTATACCCCCATTTCTATCCTTGACTCCCTCCCTCTCTCTTCTTCTCTCTCACTCTCTTATTGTCTCTCTCCCCTCCCACTCCTTTCTCTTGGTCCCTACCCATCCCTTCAATCCTCTCTCTCCCTATATCTAGTGCTCTCTCTCCCTCCCTATATTATTACCCACCTCTCTCTCCCCCTCTAGGTTTCTCACTTATCTAACTATCCACCCTCTAGTTCTCTCCCTCCCTCACCATCTTTCTCCCCCTTCCCCTTACCCCTATCTATTTATGAGCTCTCTCCCTCTCTTCTCTCTCTCCAAAACTATCTATCTCCTCATTTTCTAGGTCTCTCACTCCCTCCATGCCTACCTATCTATCCATCCCCTCTTACCCATCACTTTTTATATCTTTTCTCTTCTCCATCCTTCCCCTCTCTAGTTCTCTCCCTTCCTTTCTTCCCCTCTCCCTCTCTATCTCCCTCCCCCACTCTCTCTTCTCTCTTCCTCTCTTATTCTCTATCTTCATTGTCTAGGTCATTACCTCTCCATCCCACCCTTTCTAGGTTTATCCCCACCTTCCTCTCCACCTATCTACTTCTGCATAGAGGTCTTGTTACCCACCTCTCTTTATCCCCCTCTATCTATCTCACTCCTTTCTTTCTATCTAGGTCTCTCACCTATCTATATGTCCCCTCTATAGTTCTCTCCCTCCCTCTCTACCTCTCTCTCTCTCTCCCTCCTCCTTAACTCTATCCCTTTATGAACTCCCTCCTCTTCTCTTCCTCCCCTTACCTCTTTATGTCCTTCTTCCATAGGTCTCTCACTCTCTCCACGTCTACCTCTCCATTCATCCCCTCTTACTCCTCTCTTTTTTCTTTTGTTTCTCCTCTTCTATCTCGCCCCCCCTCTTTAGGTATATCCCTCCCTTCTCCTCTCCCTCTCTATCTCCTCATCCATATATACCCCCATATATATCTCTCTCCCCACTTTGTTATTCTCTCTTCCTCTTGTATTCTCTCTCTCTACATTCTATGTCATCAACTCTCTCTCCCCTCTCTATGTTTCTCACTTCCTTCTTCTCCACCTATCTACCTCTCCATCATGTCTCATTACTCACCTTTCTCTCTCCCCCTCTATCTATCTCAATCCTCTCTCTTTTCATCTAGAGGTCTCTCATCTCTCCTTCCCCATATATTTCTCCCACCTATCTATTTTTCCCCTCTCTAGTTCTCTCCCATTAGGACATCGTATGGTCCTAAGGGGTCATGTGGTGTCCATAGATAGACCTAGATAGGGGAAGAGAGTAGTGACATAGATAGAGGGGGATATAGAGAGGTGGGTAATTATACAGGGATGGATAATTAGAGAGGTAGAGAGGGAGGAAGGGAGAGACCTAAAGAATAGAGAGAGAGAGAGAGAGAGAGAGAGAGAGAGAGAGAGAGAGAGAGAGAGAGAGAGAGAGAGAGAGAGAGAGAGGTATCAATACAACCAATACCCCCAACCCTATGTAAGGGAGAGACTGAGAGACCAAGAAAGGGAAGAGGTAGATAGGTAAGGGAGGGAGAGAAGAAAATAAGAGAGAAAGAGGGGTAAGGAGGTAGAGAGGAAAGAATTATAGACCTAGATAGGGAGAGAGAGAAGTGACATAGATAGAGGGGGATATAGAGAGGTGGGTAGCTATAGAGGAAAGAGATGTAGAGGTGGGAGATCTAGATCCTAGGAAGAGAGAGCTAGGGTGGAAAGATAGAGGTAAGAGATAGAGGGGGAGAGACATGTGGGTAATGATACAAAGATGGAGAGGTAGAGAGGTAAAGAAGAAGGGAAGGAGAAACATAGGTATGGAGAGAGAGGTTGGGAAGAAGAGGTAGTGATCAAGAGAACAAAGAGAGAGTGGAGAGAAATAATAGGAGGAGAAGAGAGATGTTAAAATAAGTCATATGGTGTCTTAAGGGGTCATATAGTGTCATGAGGGATCATATGGTCCTAATAGGTCATATGGTGTCTTGAGGGTCATATAGTGTCCCAAAGGGTCATATGGTGTCATTAGAAGTCATATGGTGTCCTATGGGACCATATGACATCGTTAGGGATCATTTGGGGTCCTCTGGGGCCACACATGTGTTAGAACACCATATGACCCATTAGGATATTGTATGGTCCCAAGGGGTCATATGGTGTCCTAATGGGTCATAAGGTGTTTTTAGGGGTCATATGGGCTTCTAAGGGGCCACACATGTGTTAAAACACCATAAGACCCCTTACAACACCCTAAGACCCAATAGGATATCATATGGTCCTAAGGGGTCATATGGTGTTGTTAGGGGTCATATGGGGTCCTAAGGGGCCACACATGTGTTAGAACACCATATGACCCCTTAGGACATCATTTTGTCCTAAGGGGTCATATGGTGTCCTAAGGGGTCCTGTTGTGTACTAGGATATTAAAATGGGTCATATGGTGTCTTAGGGGGGTCTATGGTGTCCTAAGGGGTCATATGGTGTCCCAAGGGGTTATGTGGGGTCCTAAGGGGTCATATGGTGTCCTGAGGGTATATAGTATCCTAAGGGGTCATATGATGTCGTTAGAGGTCATATGGTATCCTAAGGGGTCATATGGTGTTGTTAGGGGTCATTTGGGGTCCTAAAGGGCCACACATATGTTAGAACACCATATGACCCCTTAGGACCCCATATGACTCCCTCTCTTCTCTCTCTTTCTCCTCTCTCTCCCCTCTCTAGGTCTCTCCTATATAATCTCTCTTTCTCTCTCTTACCTTCCATCCTTATCACCATATCTATCCTTACCTCCCTCCATCTCTATTTGTTCTCTTTATCACTACCTCTCCCTCCAAACTTCTCTCTCCATCCTTATGTTTCTCCTTCCCTCCATCTCTACCTCTCTACCACTCTCTCTTTATATCATTACCCACCTCTCTCTCCCCCTCTATCTCCCTCACCTCTATCTTTCCACCCTTGGTCTCTCACCTCTCTCTTCCTAGGCTCTAGATCTCTCACCTCTATATGTCTCTCCTCTCTAATTCTTTCCTCTCCACCTCCTTACCAATCTCTCTCTCTTTGTGAACTTATTGCTCTTATTTTCTTCTCTCTACCTCTTCTCTCTCTATCTAGATATGGTCATATGGTGTCCTAACGGGTCATATGGTGTCCTGAGGTGTCATATGAGGTCCTAAGGAGTCATATGGTTCCCTAAGAGTCATATATTGTCCAAAGGGGTCATATGGTATCCTTAGGGATCATGTCATGTATTGGGATGTTTAAAGGGGTTATATGGTGTCCTAAGGGGTCATATGGGGTCCTAAGGGGCCACACATGTGTTAGAACACCATATGACCCTTTAGGACATCATGTGATCCTAAGAGTTCATATGGTGTCCTAAGGGGTCATATGGTGTCCTAAGGGGTCATGTCATATATTAGGATGTTAAAATGGATCATATGGTGTCCTAAGGGGTCATATGGTGTCTTAAGGAGTCATATGGTGTCATGAGGGGTCCTATGGGTCCCTATGGGGTCATATGGTGTCCTAAGGGGTCATATGGTGTTGTTAGGGGTCATTTGGGGTCCTAAGGGGCCACACATGTGTTAGAGCACCATATGACCCATTAGGACACCATATGACCCATTAGGACATCATATGGTCTTGAGGGGTCATATGGTGGTGTTAGGGGTCATACGGGGTCCTAAGGGGACACACATGTGTTAGAGCACCATATGACTCCTTAGGACACCATATGAATCATTAGGACATCATATGGTCCTAAGGGGTCACATGGTATCACTAGGGGTCATATGTGGTCCAAAGGGGCCACAAATCTTTTAGAACACCATATGACCCCTTAAGACACCATTTGACCCATTAGGACATCATTTGGCCATAAGGGGTCATATAGTGTCCTAAGGGGTCATATCATGTACTAGGATGTTAAAAGTGGTCATATGGCATCTTGAAGGGCCATATGGTGTTGTTAGGGGACATATGGGGTCCTAAGGGGTCATATGGTGTCATTAGGGGTCATATGGGATCCTAAAGGGCCATACATGTGTTAAGACACCATATGACCCCTTAGGACATCATATTGTCCTAAGGGGTCATATGGTGTGCTAAGGGGTCATGGTGTACATACCAAGATGTTAAAAATGGTTATATAGTATCCTGGAGAGTCATATAGGGTCCTAAGGGACCATACATGTGTTAGAACACCATATGACCCCTCAGGACACCAAATGACCACTTAAGACATCATATTTTCCTAAGTGGTCATATGGTGTCTTAAGTAGTCATGTAATGTACTTGGAGGTTAAAAGGGGTCATATGGTGTCTTAAGGGGTCATATGGTGTTTTGAGGGGTTATATGGTGTCCTAAGGGGTCATATGGTGTTTTGAGGGGTTATATGGTGTCCTAAGGGGTCATATGGTGTCATTAGGGGTCATATGGGATCCTAAGGGGAGGGATAGAGAAGAGGAGAGAAGGAAGAATAAAGAGAAAGAGAGAGATAAGAAGTGAGGGAGAGATGGGCAGGGAGTGATTGAGAAAGAGAGAGGGAATAGGTAGATAGGTAAGGGAGAGAGAGAAGAAAATAAGATATATAAGTTCACAAAGAGAGAAAGAGGGGTAATTAGGTGGAGAGGAAAGAATTAGAGGTGAGAGAGATATAGAGGTGAGCGATATAGAGGCTAGGAAGAGAGAGGTGAGAGACCAAGGGTGGAAAGATAGAGGTGAGGGAGATAGACAGGGAGAGAGAGGTAAAGATGGAGGGAAGGAGAAAAATATGTATGGAGAGAGAGGTTGGGATGGGTAGGTAGTGATGAAGAGAACAAAGATAGAGTGGAGAGAAACAATAGGAGGAGAAGAGAGATGGAGGGAGGGAAGGATAGATATGGAGATAAGGAGGGAAGGTGAGAGAGAGGGAGAGATTATAGGAGAGGCCTAGAGAGGGGGGAGAGAGAAGAAATAAAGAGAAGAGAGGGAGAGTAATGGGTCTAGATTTTATGGGAGATAACGAGGCGATGAGAGAGATAAGTGAAGGAGAGAGTTCATAAAGGGAGATGGGTAAGATGCTATGGAGATAGATAGAGAGATGAGATATGTAGAGGGTGAGAGAGAGGTTAAATACCTATATGGGAGAGAGAGGGGAGAGATAAATAGAGGGGCATAGAGATAGGTACCTAATAAGACGTGGATGTAGATATATAGAGGTGGAGAGAGAATGAGGGAGAAACCTAGAAACTTTGGAGAGGGAGGGAGTGAAAGTAGGAGGGACAGGTGATGACCTAGACAATGGAGAGAGGGAATAGATAAAAGAGAAAAGGGATGAATAAGAGGGCATGGATGGAGAGGTAGATATGGAGGTAGTCAAAGAAATAGGGAATAGGGAGATAGATAGGTGTGGAGAGAGAGAGAGAGAGAGAGAGAGAGAGAGAGAGAGAGAGAGAGAGAGAGAGAGAGAGAGAGAGAGAGAGAGGAGGGAGAGGTTTCATAAATGGATAGGGGTAAGGGGAAGTGAGAGAAAGGTGGAGATAGAAGGAGATAGATAGAGGGTGGACAATTATATAGGTGAGAAACCTAAAGGAGGAGAGAGAGGTGGGTAATAATATAAGGAGGGAGGGAGGGTGATACCTAGATATGGGGAGAGCGAGGATAGAAGGAATAGGCATTAACCAAGAGAATGGAGAGGGAGGGGAAAATAATATTAAGAGAATGATAGAGAAGAAGAGAAAGGGAAGGAGTCAAGGATAGAAATGTGATTAAGGAATAAAAGGCAGAGAGGGTGGGATATACCTAGAGAGTAGAGAGAAGTGAGAGAGATAAGAGTGCGAGAGAGATATAGAGATAAAAAATGCTAATAGGAGCATGCTGATTACTGAAATTTGACTATCTAAAATTTTATATGATCCTCTACAAACTAGAATCTACATTATAACTCCTACAGAGATGAAACCACTCTCAAACATCCTGCCAATATAGACATGAAATATAACTTAAAGTATAAAGGAAAAAGACATATTGAAATGTGACTTATACTTAAATGTTATATTTCATGTGTATATTCTCCTGTCGGGTGGGTATAACTTGTGCCCAAGATGAAAAATATTCCCAAAATGAAAAATTGGATAATGCAAAGAATTTGGTGCTTGCCAAATGCAAAAAATTGACTTTTCACATTTGGCGAGCACCAAATTTGGTGCACGCCAAACATGAAAATTCAAATTTTTGAATTTGGCGAGTGCCATATTTGGCACTCGCCAAATAGTTTGTATTGGAGAATACCAACCCTTTGGGTTGGATTTTCCTTGGGCATCCAACCCAAACGTTTGGACAACCTTTTCATGTCAATGACACATTTTTATGAAAAGATTAAAAGTGGCAACTTTTTGGTACCACAGCTTGGTGCACACACCATTTAGGAATACACAACTGGACTCCTTTGAACAACAATCCATCTTGTATCAGAAATTCAAAACACTCAATATGGTATCTCTCACCAAAGGTTTCACATACCTTGTATATCTCTCCAAAGTCTTCATCAACATCATCCATACTCTTCAAGGAATCAATACCAACACTCTCCGTCTTGATCTGGTTGACAGTTAAGACCCTCCTTCTCAAAGTATCTGCAACTTTGTTCTTAACTCCCTTCTTGTGTTTGAGGGTGAATGTGAAGGCTTGCATGGTCTCTACCCACTTCATGTGCTAGTGGTTTAGCTTCTCTTGGCTATTTATGAAACTGAGTGTCTGATTATCAGTATTAACTATAAACTCAAGCAATAAATAGTTCCTCCACTTCTTCAAAGACTGTACTAGAGAATACATCTCCAATTCATAAGATGAGTATCTCTTCTTGGCATCATTTATCTATTCACTGAAAAAATCAATAGGCCTTCCTTCCTAACTAAGGATTGCTCCAATAGCCATGTGGCTTGCATCACATTCCACATGAAAATTCTTGTTGAAGTCTGGTAAGGCAAGGACTAGTTGTTCTGCAACCTTCTTCTTCAATGTCTCAAATGAATCATCTACCTCTTTGGTCCAAATGAACCTGCACTTTTGTCCTTCGTTTATTGTGTCAAGCATGGGTGAACAAACATGACTAAATCCTCTTATGAATTTCCTATTAAAAGTTGCTAAACCATGGAAACTTCAGACATCATTGATAGTTCTAGGTGTAGGCCAAGATAGTATAGCACTCACCTTCTCTTGGTCCATTTTCAACTCACCTTGTGAGATTACAAAACCCAAGTAGATTATCTCCTCCTGCATGAACAAACACTTATCCAAATTGATCATTAGTTTCTCTTCATGTAACCTCTTGAGAACCATATCTATGTGTTTGAGGTGTTCTTCCCTTGTGTGATTGAAGATCAAGATATCATCTAGGTATACTATGACAAACTTTCCTATGAATTCCACCAAGACTAAATTCATTAACCTCATAAAGGTACTAGGGGCATTGGACAACCCAAATGGCATGACCTTCCACTCATATAACCCCTAATTTGTTTGAAAAGCTATTTTCCATTCATCCCCTGGCCTTATTCTAATCTAATGGTATCCACAATTTAGATCCATTTTTGTAAAATACTTAGCACTCCCGAAGAAATCAAGTAAATCCTCTATTCTAGGGATTGGGAACCTATACCTTATGGTTATCTTGTTGATGGCTCTTGAGTCTGTACAAAGCCTCCAAGTGCCTTCTTTCTTGGGTGTAAGGACTTCTGATACTGCACATGGGCTTAGACTTTTTCCAATCAGTCCTAATTAAAGCAACTTTTCAATCTGCCTTGCCATTTATGCATTCTGGTATGTGGTGATCTTGTAGGCTTCTTTATTTGGGAGAGTAGATCCAGGGATCAAATCTATACAATGAATGATTTCCCTTACCAATGGTAGGGACCTTGGCATTCCATCTGAGATGATGCCTTGATTCTTATCAAGCAACTATCTGACTATAGGGTCTATGTGGTTTGGTCCTCCTTCTTTCTCTTCTGCATACTGTTCTTTCCTTGTCACCTTGGGGCTAGGCATGAGGGCATAGAAAACTGCACCTTTCTCTACAATCTCCTTCATGAAGTGTTTACCTTCTACTATCAACACTCTTGTATACTTCCCTTTTGATTCCATCTCTTCCTCTATCAGAGGTAAGAGTTCTATCACCTTCCCATATTTGGTGATTGAGTAGGTGTTTCTCAACCCATCATGATGAGATTTCAAGTCATACTGCCATGGTCTCCCAAACAAGAGATGACATGCATCCATCTTGGCTATGTTTGTTGGCATATGATTTAGCGGTGACAATGTATGTTGTCATTGATGTCAATAGGTGAACCGATATGAACTGGTATGAAGATTGCAAGTGGTTATGGTCAACTAGGATGGAGTGGATCGGTGTCGGGGTTCACTAAGTGTGACTACCGGTTGGTAGTCTCTGTTCAACTCTAGGGTTTCTGGTTTGGCTTATGTGGTGCAACCGATGACATTCTATGATGAGTTAGTTAAGAGATAAGGATGAGATCATTGTGCCATGTCAGTTATGTGCATGTGAAGGATTTCTTTGAGGATCTTATACTTAAAGATCAAATGCATTGAATGTCTACCTTGGGAATGCGCATTGTTCTGAGCGGTGTATGAAGAGCACATGATGGGTTACTGATTTCTAGATGTGGTGAATATTGGACAATGCAGAATGACTTGAGATCTGCTTTAGATCGCTTCATTCTATGTAATGGATCTAATGGTTAGGATTAGACCGCTTGTAATTATAAACCTAAAATGTTTAGGGTTTAGGGTTTATGCTACTGACCTAATTGTTGTCTATAAGGTTGATGATGTTTGTTATTGTTTGGGTTGGCAAATGATGTGTTTGTGTCCCAATGTTGAGATACGTGCCAAACTAGAGTGTGGAATCTGCTAAGTGTGATTGCAGAGGAGAGGAGCTAAAAAGGATCTGCCTTAGCGAGAAGTGTTGTTATCAGATCAAATATTTACTAGTTGACTTCTAACCATTTCAAGAGAAGGAAAATCCCTTAACCGGGTAGCTTTAACAGGCTTGTTCCAAATCCTCTAACTAGGTGACTCAAGTTCATTGAGTTCTTTAAATCCTCTAGTGAGGTAACCTTTAACAGGGTTTATAGTCATCCCTTAACCGGGTGATCTCTAACAGGATTGGTTCCTAACAGAACCTTATTGTAAATTCTTTAACCAAACTAGGCTCCTAACAGAGTGGACTTCAAAAGAGTTCAAATAAGCTTGCAGGTATTCATCCCCACCATGGTTTTTCCCATTTGGGTTTCCACGTGAAAAATATTTGTGTTATGGGTTGTGAGTTGTCTTGTGATGATTGAGTAGTCTTTGATTAAAGTTAAATATACATGTAGTTCTAAGTGATTATGGTATTGTCGATACAACTCTTGCTTGATTATATTAGGAAGTAGTCATCAAGATTTAAGATTCGTTAGATGTTGTCTGAAGTATCTATGTTTAACTGGTATACCCATGATTAAGTTTAGTGGTGAAGACAACCGGTCACCACTGTTTTAATATGATAAAGTGTTGAGAAAGTTTTTGTCTATACTGATTCACCCCCCCTCTTAGTACCAGTTAGGGTATTATTTGTCCATCATTATTCATCAATTGGTATCAGAGCGACTCCAAGTCCTTGGTGATATAAGCTTAACTACTTGAGGCAAAAGATCATGCTTTAATGATGAAGAGGGAAGGTCCTAAGTTTAATATGGATAACTTCAAAATATGGAAGGTCATAATGAATATTTATATCAAGATTTTGGGTGCTCAACACTGGAGCTATGTTGAGAATACATATGTAATCCCCACTAGCACTCTAACCGATGATCATAAAAGAGAGATTCAAGAAAATGGGCAAGTCATGGAAGCCCTTATTAGTAGCTTGTCTGATATTGAGTTCATTGATGTAAAATCTAAGGATACTCCTAAGGATATATGGGACACACTGGAAACCATTTATGGTGGTGATGAGCATGTCAAGTAGGCTAAGGAAGAAAGCCTCATAGGAAAATTTGAAGACATGAGGATGGTTGAAGGTGAGACCATTCAACAATATGGCATAAGGATCAAGACTATGGTTGGAGCTATCAAGAGCACTGGTGGAACAATTGATGATGCCACCATTGTCAGTAAAGTTCCAAGATCATTATTATTGGTCTATGCAATCAAGGTTGCTGCTATTCAGGAGTTAAGGTCTATCAATAAGACAAAGGTATCTCTAGAGTCTATCATTGCAAAGTTGACTGCATATGAATTGAATAGCTATGATGGTAGTATTCAGAAGACAGAGTCATCCTTTAGAGCGTTTGTTTCCTCCACACAAAAAAGGAAAAGAGGTCAGCATCAGGTATGAATCTAGGCTAAATAGAGACATGGATGATGAGGAGATTCTGATGGAGTTTGAAGCTCTTCTTGCCAAGAGACTTCCAAAAGGCACTGGAAAATACAGAGGTAAGCTTCCTCTAAATTTTTTTTCCTACAATAAGATAGGACATATAGTTGTTAATTGTCCTAACAATAATATTAAGGATAAACCAAAAAGGTTTAGAAAGTATAAAGGAGGAGGTAGGATAAATTTTCTTGCTGCAGTAGATGAAGGTGTTACGAATGAAGAATCTGAGGATGAAAAGAATGAGGACATAGTGTTTGTAGCTATAAAGGAAGAGGTATCTGATCAAAAAACCCTTCTCTTGCATTGAAAACTCTAATGAGTGGATCATTGATAGTGGGTGTTATCACCACATGACAGGCGACCGGAGAAAGTTTTTGTCTCTAGAAGAATATGATGGAGGTGTTGTCAGGTTTGGTAATGATGTACCTTGCATGGTGAAAGGAAAAGGATCCATCTCACTGAATGGAAAAAGTAGTGTGGATGATGTCTACTGGGTGGAAGGCCTTAAGCACAACATTTTGAGTGGTGCTCAGTGGAATGACAAAGGACTCATTCTAGAGTTCAAAGGTGGAGTGTGTAGAATAATTGGAAAGAGTGGTGAACTTATTGCCATTGGTAAGAAGACTAGAGGAAACATATCTTGGCTGAATGCCAAGATTAATCAGTGCCTGATGGCAAAGTTTGATGACAGTTGGAAATGGCATAGGAGACTTTGTCATATGAACTTTGATAATATTGTAAAGGCGAGTAAGATCAAGGTAGTAAGAGGATTACCTTTGCTGAACAAACTGGAGAATGCTTTATGTAGAGAATGTCAACTTGGGAAGATGTCTTCCTCAACATTCAAAGGTAAGTTTTTTTCAGCAGAGAACTTACTTGATCTTGTGCACATCGATCTGTGTGGTCTGATGAAAACTAGAAGTATTCAGGGAGATCGGTATTTCATGATTCTTACTGATGACTACTCAAGAATGATGTGGGTCACATTCTTGAAAGACTAGTCTGAGGCATTTGGAAAGTTCAAAGCCTTTAGAGCATTGGTGGAAAAGGAGAGAGGTAGAAGAATAAAATGCCTAAGAATTGATCAGGGAGGTGAATTCACTTCTAATAAATTCAATAAGTATTGTGAAGAGAACGACATCAAGAGGCAGTTGTCTACCCCAAGGACACAACAACAGAATGGCATAGCAGAAAGGAATAATAGGACTATAGTTGAAGTGGCCAGAACTATGCTGATCCAAGGAAAGGTTGCTCACACTTTTTGGAGAGAAGCAGTGAGCATTGGAGTCTATACCATGAACCAAGTACTCATCAAGAAAGGTAAAGACAAAACCCCCTATGAGTGTTGGAATGGGAGAACTCCTAATGTGAGTTATTTCAAAGTGTTTGGTAGTAAATGCTATATCAGAAGAGGTGAGCATCTGAGTAAGTTTGAGGCTTAAAGTGATTAAGGAATAATTCTGGGATATTCCACTAAAAGAAAAGCTCTCAAATGCTACAACAGTAGGACTCAAAAAATTGTTGAGAGTATTAATGTTAGGGTTGATGAATCCCTTGAGGAGCCTAAGGAAACCTGCAGGAAGCAAGTAGAAGATGAATTGGGTGTAGCCTTCTAGGAATCAGTTAAGAAGGAAACTAGTTGTAAACACCAGAAAGACCTCAGTGTTCCTATACCGGTAGAAGTTGCAGCAGGTGAAGAAGAAGAAGAAAAGCAAGCAAAACCAACTAGGTTCATTCCTAGGTATGTGAAACTACATCATGATATGAAGTAGATCATAATAGATAAAGATGCAAGGATACTAACAAGGAGAAAGGTGAAAGAAAAATCTTGCATGATTTTAGAATTTGAGCCTAAGACCACTAGAGAGGCACTTACCGATGAAGACTGGATAAAGGCAATGGAAGAGGAGTTGGACCAGATAGAAAAGAATGCAACATGGTCCTTGGTACCCAAACCAAAACACAAGAATGTAATAGGTACCAAATGGGTCTTCAGGAATAAGTTGAATGAAGAAGGCACAGTGGTAAGGAACAAGGCAAGACTAGTATGCAAGGGATATGCTCAGGAAGAGGGAGAAGACTATGGAGAAACCTTTGCCCCAGTGGCTAGACTAGAAGGTGTCTGAATGCTACTTGCATTTGTAGAATTCAAGGAATTTAAGGTATACCAGATGGATGTGAAGTCTACATTCCTGAATGGAAACCTCAAAAAAGAAGTGTATATTGATCAACTGGATGGATTTTCTTTGTTAGAATATAGTAACATGGTGTGTAGATTACACAAGGCCCTATATGGATTGAAACAAGCACCAAGGGCATGGTATGAACGATTACACTCTCATCTTGTGAAGATAAGATTTCAGAGAACAAGTGAGGATAGCAACATCTACCTGAAATCTGAAGGTGATCAGATTCTGATCTGTGAAGTATTTGTAGATGACATAATCTTTAGAGGAGATGATGAAATGAGCCATGCATTTGCAGATGAAATGAAGAAAGAGTTTGAGATGTCTCTAATTGGAGAGATAAAGTTCTTCATTGGTCTACAGATTCAACAGATGAAGGAGGGTATCTTCATTACTTAGTACAAGTATATCAAAGAGGTATTGAAGACCTTTGGCACGGAGGAGAGCAAACCAATTGGAACAACAATGGTGACCGGCTGCAAATTGACAAAGGAGGATGATATAGCATTGGTGGATGAGAAGGAGTACTGGTCAATGATTAGTAAGCTACACTATGTGGTGCACAGTAGACTAGATATTGCTCATGCAATGGGGATAGTAGCCCATTTTCAGAAGAGTCCAAGAGAATCCCACTTGGTTGCGGTAAAGAGGATTCTTAGATACCTAAAAGGGACAGTTGATTATGGATTATGCTATCCATACAATGGCGAATTTGGTCTCAAAGTGTTTACTAATGTAGATTGGGCAAGTAATGTGGACGATCGAAAGAGCACAACTGATGGAGCGTTCTTCCTTGGTGGAAGACTAGTCTCATGGACGAGCAAGAAACAGAGTTGTATTTCCTAGTCTATAGCTGAAGCAGAGTATGTGGCAGCTTTTATGAACTACACTCAAGCAATTTGGATGAAGCATGTATTGAATGACTTCAAAGTGCCTATATCTGAACCGGTGAGTATTTTCTATGATAATACTAGTGCAATCAATATTTATAAAAATTCGGTATTTCATGCTAGGACAAAGCACATTGAACTCAAGTATTATTTCTTGAGAGAAAAGGTTTAGAATAAAGAGGTTGTATTAGAACATGTTTCTAGTAAGGAGCAGTTAGCAAACATATTCACTAAGCCCTTACCGAAGACTACATTTACCTATTTGAGAGGTGAATTAGGGGTTCTGCCCCTTCATGAAGTAAACTAAAGTTGTGTGCTCCACATCAGTCAGGTACTACCATGTCAGATCTTACAAGGTTGATGTGTTGAAGGATGTTACTCCATAGGGGGAGCAGCATAGTGGAGCTTGGAAGCTTGTGCCTCCACTTTGGCATTGCTGTCAAAGGGGGAGAAGATATCTAATGAAGAACATATATTGTTTTGGGAGAAGATATTGAACATGTACACACTAACTAGTCTAGATGGTGATGGTAGTGATCATTTGAAATTGAACCAGATGTTACTAAGCAATGATACACTAAGTATTGTCATCAATACCAAAGGGGAAGATTGTTGGCATATGATGAAGCAATGACAATGTATGTTATCATTGATGTCAATAGGTGAATTGGTATGAAGATTGGAAGTGTTTATGTTCAACTAGGATGGAGTGGACCGGTGTTAGGGTTCACTAAGTGTGACTACCAGTTGGTAGTCTCTGTTCAACTCTAGGGTTTCCAGTTTGGCTTATGCGGCGCAATCGATGACATTCTGTGATGAGTTAGTTAAGAGATACAGATGAGATTGTGATGCCATGTCAATTATGTGCATGTGAAGGATTTATTTGAGGATCTTGCGCGTGAAGATCGAATGCATTGAATGTCTACCTCAGGTATGCGCATTGTTCTGAGCGGTGTATGAAGAGCGCATGATGGGTTACTGATTTCTAGATGTGGTGAAGATTGGATGATGCAGAATGACTTGAGATCTTCTTTAGATCGCTTCATTCTATGTAATGGATCTAACAGTCAAGATTAGAGTGCTTGTAATTGTAAAATTACAATGTATAGGGTTTAGGGTTTATGCTATCGACCTAATTGTTGTCTATAAGGTCAATGATGTTTGTTATTGTTTGGGTTGGCAAATGATGTGTTTGTGTCCGCATGTTGAGAAACTTGCCAAACCAGAGTGTGGAATCTATAGAGTGTGATTGCAGAGGAGAGGAGCTAAAAAGGATCTGCCTTAGCAAGTAGTGTTGTTATCAGATCAAAGCATTACCTATTGACTTCTAACCATTTAAACAAGAAGGAAAATCCCTTAATCAGGTAGCTTTAAAATGTTTGTTGCAAATCCTCTAACCAGGTGACTCAACTTCATTGAGCTCTTTAAATCCTCTAGTGAGGTAACCTTTAACAGGGTTTCAACCTTTAATAGGGTTTATAGCCATCCCTTAACCGGATGATCTCTAACAGGATCGGCTCCTAACATAACCTTATTGTAAATTCTTTAATTAGACTAGGCTCCTAATAGAGCGGACTTCAAAAGAGTTCAAAAAAGATTGTGGGTATTCATCCCCACTGTGGTTTTTCCCATTTAGGTTTCCACGTGCAAAAATTTGTGTGTTATAGGTTGTGAGTTTTCTTGTGATGATTGAGTAGTCTTTGATTAAAGTTAAATATGCATGCAGTGCTAAGTGATTATGGTATTTTTGATACAACTCATGCTTGATTATATCAAGAAGTAGTCATCAAGATTTAAGATCTATCAGAAATTATCTAAAGTATCTGTGTTTAACCGATATACCCATGATTAATTTTAGTGGTGAAGACAATTGGTCAGCATTGTTTTAATATGATAAAGTGTTGAGAAAGTTTTTATTTGTTATGATTCATCCCCCCTCTTAGTACCAGTTAGGATATTATTTGTTCATCATTATTCATCAATGTCAAATAGCAATCTATCCTTGTAAAATCCAATCTAAAACTCCACCCAAGCCTGCTCTTCTACCACTGCTTGTTGACCTTGGGTGAGCCATGAAACCTTGTAGGGGTAAGGATGAGGCAACTTTCTAAGCTTAAGCTTTTCTACCATCTCAAGTGATACAAAATTTTCAATGGATCTGGAGTCTATTAAGACCTTGCATACCTTTCCTCCTGCCTTGCAAGTGGTTTTGAAAAGAGATTTCCTTTGTGTAGGCTCCCTGTCAGGTATCTTCATGGTGGTTATGACTCTCCTCATCATTAGAGCCTCTCCTCTGTTAGGGTAGCCATAGCTATCAGGAGCATTAATACTTTGATAGGTGTTTGCACTTGCCACACTTAGACAATAATATTCTTGCACCAAATTGC
This sequence comes from Cryptomeria japonica, assembly GCF_030272615.1. Lineage (NCBI taxonomy): Eukaryota > Viridiplantae > Streptophyta > Pinopsida > Cupressales > Cupressaceae > Cryptomeria > Cryptomeria japonica. The sequence goes on along the minus strand of NC_081407.1, from coordinate 643,332,991 downwards.
TTCTCCTTTCTCCCATGGAGCTAGAAGCCTTCTCCAAACACCTATGGTCCATATTCCCTTCTTGGTTATAGTTATAACACCTAGGAGGTCGTCTACCTTGGGATATTCCTCTAGAGGATCTTCTACCCCTAAAGCTTCCTCTTGGATTGTAGCCCCCTCCTTGGTTGTAACTGCTCTCTCCTCTATTGCCTTCTTGGTTAGAGTCTCCTTGGTATCCCAAACCATTTCCTCTACCTCTGAAAGGGCCTCTTCCTCCTCTTTGCAGTCTCCCTTTACCTCTACCATTTTGATCTTGCCTTCTCTTCAACTTCTCCTCCACCTTGAGTACCAACTGAAAGCACTTTTGGACTGTCTCCGAGGTGTGGAGATTCAAGTCTTCTTGGATTGTAAATCTCAACCCATTGAGATATCTTTCCACCTTCTCATCTTCACTCTCTTTCACCTTGTTTTTCACACACAACTTCATGAACTCCTTGGTATAGGAACTTACGTCCATCTCCTTTTATTTCAAATTCTGTCTCCTATGCAATTGGATATTGTAGTCTATTGGGACATAGACCTCTTTCATCAAAGCCATCATCTTCTTCCATGTAGCTACTCTTCTCTTTCCCTCTTTCATCCTCTCATCTTGGATGAAAGTCCACCAAGTCATTGCAGCCCCTGTCATTTTAGATTGGGCCATCTTCACCCTCTGGTGATCTGGTATGTCTTCACTTTCAAAAAAATTGTCCAAGGAGTCTATCCACTCCATCACTGTGTCATGCTCCATCTTGCCGACAGATATTAGCAGTTCCATCTTCACATCCATTGTTCTTCTCTCAATGGACTTGAGGACACTCATCAAGGGTCTCTAGTTTGCAGGTACCTCTAGCTCTTCCTGTATAGGGATCTCCTCTTCATCCCCTCCTTCTCCAGAGTCTCTCTCTCCCCTCTCCACTCTGTCCTTCAACTGATCCATCTCATTTCTCAAGGCCTAATTCTCAGCCTTGACTTCTCTTCTCTTTGTCATCTACTTCTTCACCAGGACATTCAACTCAGCATTGGTCATTCTTGAAGGTGCTTCATCAGATCCTTCTTCCGACATCTTGTCTTCTCCTTATCTTCCAAAGGACACTCCTTCACTCTGATACCACTTGATGCAGAGCCCTACCCAAAATCCTAAGGAAAATCCCAAACAAGGTTAGGCTAGTGCCCCTCAAGTGACTACAAGGGTCTTGCAAGGAAGGACTCCACACCTTGGGTGAAACTACACACACATTCACTAAGCTTGGGCCTACTCGAGATGAGTAAAAGGCTTCAACTCCTCAAACATGCCTTACCGGTGACTTTTACTCTTAGGGATTTTGAATTTGGTCAATAATTGACAACTAAGAACTATTCCAAACACTAGTTTTGGTTTTGGGCACCTATTCCTTGTACCTTCTTTAGAAATATACCCCCTAGGCTTGTAGCCCTATTTAGCAATAGAATGGACCTTAACTCAAAAATGTTCCACACACCCAGACAAAAAAGTTACCATTTCTAACACCTTTTTTGAAGTTGTATTGATCCCCACAATGGTTTGGTCAGATTTGCAAATACAAGGGTTTTTCCCTTCAGAGGCTAAGAGACCTAATAGGGGCAATTAGCCCTATTTTCCAAAGCAACTACCTTTACCGGTACACCAAATGAAAAAAATAACTTTATGGGCATGTGGGGGATTCTGAGAAACCTCTAATTATAGGGTTGCATGCCTGGAATCCACTAGTATGATAACTTATGATGACTGTCCTAAATTATGTCCTAGGTAGTCACATAGAGATGCCTACCTAATCTTGTTCCTTTCTCTACACAACAAAGTTTCCCATAAAAAATAAAAATGAAAGCACTAAAGTACAGTGGCTTATCCTGCATCCCTCCAAAGGAAGAGTTTTCTAATAGACTAGAGTGCAAGATGAGGCCATTTTTGTTCAAAACCCTCTCCAAACCCTCAATTTCTAGGTTACAGTCAGAAGAATGGGGGGTTATCTCTACTTTGGAATAGTTAAGACCTCATACCTCCACCAAAAGAAACATATTTCATCTCTCTATCTAATCCATGGATGGTGGGTTTCAAATCACTCCGCACAGGCATGTGCAACTCTTGCAAACTCGGAATCTCTCAAAAAATTGTAGTATTTTGTGTATTATTGCTTCACAAATTCCAACTACAATAGAAACAACCTTTGGAATCATTCCACAAAGCTTATATAGATCTCCAATAGTTTCCCACCAAACATGGAGTAGGTTGGAGCCATTGAAAGGCTTCCCCCAACCGATTTTCAAAAAGTTGCACTTTTGCACTCAAAAGTTGCATTTTTGCAATTTTGCACAAAAAGTTGTCATACTCCCTAAGGTTGGAATCTACATACATGGATCAACCAAACACACATGAAACATGTCTAAAACCTATCAAACACAAATCTATACCATCTACTACCGTTTTTGACCACATTGTCCCAATTGGCTACTCAAATTGCCTAATTGATGACATGGGCTTACATGGTGGGGTTTATTTGCATACATGAAACACAAGACACTCTTAAGACACCCTAATGATCGTAATCTTCATCCTTAGGGTCATGAATAGCTTGTTGATGAGGTTCTCCTGCACCAGAGAGAGATAGTCTAGCCTCTTGAAACTAAATGGTTGTGATGGAATCCAGATAGTCACATAGAATGTGTCTTCGATAGCGATTTCTTTTGTGAATGTGTATGTTTTCATTTTCTTGAATGTTTGCAAAATTAGTAACTAATGAAAGTTAGGTTGTAGTAGTGGAAAACCATGTTTGATATGAATCATGTGTGATAATCTACTAATTATGATGATGAGTTTCTAATGATGATTAAAAATTGCATGTTTGAGTTTTGTTAACATCCTTAATTTTTTTGATTGATGCATTAGGACAATGCATGTTAAAGGGGGGAAGCATGTCACGACCCTTAATATCCAATATTTTATTTGTTTGATTTTTTCTTATTTAATAATTATAAATATAATATTAATTATTTGAAATAGATATTCAATATACTAATATTAATGTTTTTGATTAAGGAAAAAATGGGTTTTATAGGGACCCAAAATCATAGAGTTTACAAGCTAGACAAAATATTCAAAAAAAGTTCACTAAGAAAGGAAAGCTACATAACAGACAAAAAAGGAAAGCAGCATCAAGCCAATAGTTAGCAAAAAGCCAACACTAGAGAAACAAAGCTAATCTAAGGACTTTAAGGTATCAACAATCTTAGCTTCAAGGTTATTCATCTTTCAAGCCACCTTCTTCAACTCGTGGATCTCCTGAGGTGCAAAATTTTCTTTTCTCTTAAGGTTGGCTCTAGTCCTCTTTGAGGGGTTGGAATCCTCTTTTTGGCTTTTGTGTTTGTCATCTTCCAAGTCCACAAACGGTGTCCCTTGTTGGGTTTTTTCCAACTTATCCACCAAGGTGCTCATAGTAGTAGCATATTTCCTCACAATTGTGTGTCTTTGCTTCATGATGGTGTTCATAGTTTCCCAGATTTTGCCAATTTCCCCTTCCAAATGCTTAATCTTTTTCTCATTTTCCTTCTTCATTGTATACATGAGCTTGACTATTCTTTGAAGGAACTCGACCATCGAAATCTTCTCTTCCTCAGTCCGCAAAATCCAAACAACATTCTAAGCAACCCCTTTAGCTTCCATTTCATCCAACTTACTAGGGACAGTCATGCTCTTTATGCTAAGGTCATTTATTTCATTAAAACCCACTTAATAATCCTAAAGTATTCAACCGCCCTATTTTTGGCTATTGTCAGTATGTCGTCAAGAAATTCCTAGTTAGGCTAGAAGTAGTGGTCTTTAGGTCTGAGATCTCTAGGGAATTCGGGCCTATTTTCTCTATCTGTGGGAGGATAAGAGGTATGGGAATCATTAGTGGAATCTGGGGCAGCAGAGGAATCCACTAGAGAATCCTTAGAATAAGAAACTAACTTTTTTATTTGAAGGCTTCCTCTATGAGGTTTTCTTTGATACAATATTGGAGGGGGGAGACTCTTCCTCTTCCCATTTAGTGTCCCATTCACCTTTGTCCTCAGACATATTAATATCAGGATTATATCCTTCTAAGGTCAGAGCTAAAATGGGGTTAGATGGGGCCGACATATTTTAAAAATGCTCATGTATTAACTGAATAAGGCCAGCATGCAGGACAAGATACTTCCTAGGGCTTTTTTGGTGTTTTTTAATACTATGTTTCAAAGAGCAAAACAAGTAGTAAGGAAATGAAATCCTCACCTTGTGTCGAAAATGATTGAGGAGGGCAAAATGGTAGTCGTAGGCTCTGGTAAATTTTCCATCCACCATGATGTATTTCAAGATAACTCTGAGCACCTCCCTCCATAGCGTCTTTGCCTTCCTAGGATCAAAATAATTGTTAGAGGTTTTGAACAACGACTCCCTTTCCTCATTAGTTTTGGGAAATTTGATGACCACTTCATTTGAAAACTTTTGGTCATGAAATAACTTCACCCCCTCTATGGAGAGCCCAGTGATTTCCCCAATGAGATTCTCATCTATCTTTACCTTCCTCCGAGAGAGAATAATTCCTTCTTCCTTCTAGTTTTTAAAAAAATATTGTAATTTCTGGGTTAGCACCATGGAGCTTCTCGAGGAAAGAACTCAGTCCCCCCCTTTCAATATGCCTCTACACATTCAAATATTTCTTGTGCTTCTCACAGTTGTTCGGATCAACCCTCTTTCTTCTTCCCCCCATTTTCTCCTTGGCTTTTCTTATGTTGATTGCAGAGCAAATGAACTAAATAGAGAGCCAATAGCAAAACCAAAGCACCCACAATATGTGCCAGCCCTCACCACCCATAGAGATAATTAAGGCATCCCCACCGTAATGAATGATTACACTGTACCATTCTCTACTCTGCTTCATCATAATGAAAAATGGCCACTTTCCCATGCGTGATATCATAATCGATTAAGGCTCTATTGTCAGTTTCCATTTCACTATAGGCTTGCCACATCCGTCAGCCCATGTGCTTGACCCCTTCATTGACGAAATAGTCAGCCACCTTATTATCTTCATTAAAGGAATGGGAAACTCTAACCTTATCGAAGTTGGATAAGAGAAATTTAGCTTCTTCTATCCAACTTTTTATAGTCCATGAACGTGGAGATTTGCCAAGAAACCACTCCATAATGTTATTTGAATCACTTTCAATCCAAATGTTTTTGAAGTTCATTTTATTAGCAAGATCGATTACCTGGAAAGCTCTGATGGCTTCAACTATGTGATTGGATTGTGAGCCCAAGGAGAGTGCCATAGTCAAAATGAAATTGCCATTATGATCTCTGAACACTCCCCCACTCCCAACCGGCCCTAGATTTCCCTTGGCTGCCCCATCAAAATTAGCTTTTATCTAGCCCCTAGGGGGTGAATCCAACACACACCTTCATGATTATTTTTTTGTCGTGCCCAAACTTTAGGGCACAAAAATGGAACAACAAATTTTTTTTTTTTTTTTTGACGTCATAATCTCGCTATAAATCCTAAAATATAACAACTTTATTAAAGTTTTGTCTTATCTAGGATGTAACTATATTTACTTCAAAGGTTGGATAAATTAACCAACTCCAGCGAGCGACTTGTTTGGTGGGGATTAATTAGCATCACGGATTAGTTAGCTAGCTCAATTACCTAAGACAAGATGTCGCTAATTAAATCAAGGGATAATTGATTATCTTAATGTATTATATCATTCCAAATCCATATAAGGATAATGCTATTAATTAATTGATGCACATGCGAAATTATTATATACATCCAACCGACAAGGGTTCGAATTACTACAATGTCATTTGCCCACTTAAAACCGACAATAAGCTAAGGCCAATTCTAATTTTCCCTAAATCCTTTGATTTTGACAATTAAATTTCAATCCGATCAAAATCGGTCTCAAGGGCTTAAGGTTCATAAATTTACAAATTCCTCCTTTCAAATTTTCCTAACGTCCAAATATATTTGGGGAAAATCTATTGATTAATTAAATAAATTAATCGATTTAATGTATGGTGTATCCAACTATAATAACCCCTTTGTTTTTAAATCCCTTTAATTTTTAAAATTTTAATCCCCTAAAGAATAAAAGGACATATAATAATTCCGTTATTAAATGAACCCCAAATATATATATATATATATATATATTTAATCCAAGTTTAAAATTCCAATAAATGGACATATAATAATTCCATTATTAAATTGACCCCAAATATATACATTAAAACCCAAGTTTAAAATTCCAATTAAAATTTCTTATATATATATATATATATAAAATCATATATATAAATTCTTAAATACTAACCCTCATTATAAATTAAAAATCAAATTATAATGCTCCAATCTAAATCTCCCATATATATATATATATATATATATATATATATATATATATATATATATATATATATATATATATATATATATTCCTAAAATGCTAACCCTAACCCGAAATTGGGTTAGGGTTGCTTTTCTATATATTACTCCTTGTTTTATATTTTTTTTTTATCATTTAATACCCTAACCCGAAATGGGTTAGGGTTTATATTACCCTTTCCTTTGTTTTTGTTTCTTTTCTTTTTTTTTGTTTAGGGTGTGACTGCAGGTACGGAGGCGGAGGGTTTCACGTGGGGAGAGGCAAAGGAAGTGGAAGGGTTTCCCGGGCGCTGCTGTGCATACACACAGTGGCGGAAGCGCCGCCCACTGTGTGTATGCACAGTGGCGGATGACATAGCCGCCGCCCACTGTGTATACACATAGTGGCGGGTGCCGCTCACTGTGCGTAGCACAGTGGCGGCCGCGACCGCCCACTGTGTTACACACAGTGCGGTGCCCTTCGGCGCCGCCCACTATGTGTAGCATAGTGGCTCGGCCGTGGCCGTCCACTGTGTTATGCACAGTGGCCCGCGTGTCTCCAATTTCCCCGTTTTCTTTTTTTTTTTAAAACACATTTTAATATATATTTCGTGTTTTGAAAAGAATGTTATATGATGTGTTCTTTTTTTGAATATCAAATATATATTATGTATATTATATATATATATATATACACACAATGCACAATATCATTTATGAATATGAAAATATTTTCTTCTACAGGCATCCACAGAGTATATTTTTAGATGCAGAATATATATATATATATATATATATATATATATATATATATATATATATGTATTAAGAAGTTTATTCTGCATTATATTTTAAACACAGCAGTATATAATCTTTTATATATTCTGTAACAGGGATGCACAAGTTCAGAACGTATCTTTGAATTCATTGTTACAGGGGTATGCACATACAGGAAGCTTATATATATATTTATATATATATAGGTATATATTTTCAATATATATACTTATATACCTATAGATATATATAATTATATGTTGGAATAATAGGGCTAAAAACCCTTATATTGATTTGAGATTTTAACCATTTACATTCTGTTTTTAGTCTTCTAACAGCATTTAGAATAGGTCTATTTCCTCCTTCCTTTTATTTAAACTTTCGACAGAAATAAAACAAATCTGGTTCTCCTTTATTTTTATTTTTATTTTTTATTTTTACAGTCATAAAATAACAGAATTTAAACTATGCAAGTAAATAGGGAGTCCTAATGCATTTTTATTTTTTTTTCTTTTCTCTAAGATTGCAGTAAATAACAAGTGAATAGACCAGATTTAAATGTAGGCTACAACAAACTCAATAGACATCAAAATATAATAAAAATTACATTGCTTCCTAGAATGATAAGTTACAATAGCCCAAATATAAAAATGGGTAAATAATCTAACAGTCCTTTTTTTTTCTAATCTTTACACAGAAAATAAAGAATACATTTATTTAAAAAGGAAGAAAATCAACTTAAGCCTTATATTTACATATGCACTTTCTCTTTTCTTTTTTTTTGCTACAAATCATAAGGTTACAATTTCTTTCTGCTTTCCTGCATTTAAATAAAAATCAGGAATCTGAATAAAAGTCTGCAACACAACAATCTGCAACTCCTAGTCTTTTTCCCAAGCTACCTGCAAGTAAAATTTAGGACTGTGACCATGGGATGCTCACCTCCCAGCCTAGGCTTACCAGAAGCCACCCCCGAGCTAGGAGAATCAAGACCTAGATGGGGTAACAACCAAGCAATACAACACAACAATAGGGCAAACACACAAAACATACACCTTCCCATCCCAAGCTACACTTTCACCACACTTTGTGATGATGAATCTATGGGTGGAAGTGGACCAAGTACCATTGGCGAGACTGCAGCCAAAATATAACTCAAGCCACCTCATGGCAACACAAAATACACAACAGATTCGTCCCACACACCTTATGCCCACCCAAAGGCTCAAAGCCATATTCTCTCCCCTTATGACTCCCAAATGCATACACAAGGCTATGCAGCAAGGGTCACAAAAGACACCCTTGAGACCACTCTCCTTAAGGAGAGTCTCTCACCCAAGGCTGTCATCCTTCTTCCACCCCAAGATCATCCTACTCTCCCAAGAGTAGAAGATCTTGGACACTCCCAAAACAAGAACACAAACAAAAAACATAGAATTGAAACTACTCTTTTTTTTTCCAACAACAATTTACATAAACACTCCCCTTACAAGCATTTCTTTCCTTCAACAAACAACATAAACAAGAGGAGATAAAAACCAACCTTATTCTGCCAATAGGTATGCTAAATTTAGTTGGAGATGAGCTGCCCAATCCACACAACTTTTCTGCAATTCTTTGGCCCCCAAATTCCTTTATTCCTCCAACTGGTTTTCTCCTTCCAAGTTTTTCCAAAAATATCCAAGGATGGAGAGTGGGTGATTAGCTCACTAAGCTTCCATTCTTAGCCTAAGAAGGCCTCTCTCACTCCTTCCAACCTCTTGGATAGAGTGAGAGATCCCCCATTGGGTTGGTCTTCCCTAGGTCTTACACACTCCCTAACCTAGGTGTCTAGAGAAGGGAAATGGAATGGGGAAGAGGGATTACTATCTCCAAGAAGGTTCCCTTACCAAGGAGGGCACTCCTATAGATGGAATTCGTCTATCTTGGGAAAACCACTTTTTTGGGTGGTTAAACAAGTCCTAAGGGAAAGACACATGGCCAATTTTGGCCTTCACCCATAGGTACCCCATGAGGCCTAATAGAAAAGCTCTAAAATTGACTCTAGGAGTTGATTTGACCTTCAGAAAGTCCACTTGAAGTTAACCTATGGGTCAACTCTGAGTTGACCTTCCTTGTGGCTCACTAACCTAGATTTCTTAGTTCCTTCAAGGATAATTAGGAGATATAACATTTAACAAAAATAAAACTTTCCAAAAAGGTGACAAGACAATTTGCCAACACAACATACTACATAGGTGTCAAGTGACACTTCAACATAATTCCACATCACAATATACACATGGCAATTGTCCCTTAAACAATTAAAACAATCCAATAAATACAAATTACACTCATGCAACATTTTACATTTACGAATAAAATACAGTACATACGGGGTGTTGTCTCTCCAAATAGACAACCCCTGGTTTTACTAACGCACATTGGCCTAGGTTTGATTCTCCATAATATTTCCATGGTCACATGGATAATTTCCTGCACATCTCAATTTAAACATTAGTACTTCCCAAATAACCTCATATAATATATAACACAAAATCAGAATACAATACATTCATTCCACAAAGGCTCGTCATTATAAAATATGATTTATCACAAATCAAAGCAATTTATTATAATCCTCAAAATTTGATCCATCTACAAGATATGCAAACATTTTTCTAACATTATAACAAATCCTGAAATTCAGATAATAACCTGCATCATCACAATATTACCCTAATCTAGAATCATATAATATTCTATAATCCACAAGGCATAGAAATGAAGCATCCATATATATCCATGTTACCAAAATCGTGGGACCATGTAAAGTTCTCTATCTATAATGTGTCAAAACTAGCATCCAAAATAGTTCCAAAATGAAAATAACTGAAGAGATAGGATGGGTCGGGGTAGGGCCTCACACCCTCCCCCTCTAGGCATGAACATCCTCCTGGACTTCATCAAAAAGATGAGGGTACTGTGATCTCATACGTGCTGCATCCTCCCATGAAGTTGTGACCTCGTCATAGCAATCCCACTGGACCCTAACCTGGTCCAGCTCTCGACCTCGAAGGGCCAACGTCCGGTGAGCCAAAATGCGAATGGGCTCCAAGGCTAGCTGCCCGTCCGACTCCACCTGCAAGGCATCCCAATCTAAAATATGAGACTCATCATAGATATACTTTCTCAAAACTGACACATGAAATACATCGTGGATGCGTGACAGGCTAGGTGGCAAAAATAGGCGATAAGCAACTAGTCCTATCCTCTCAAGGATCTCGAAGGGTCCGACAAAGCGAGGTGTGAGCTTAGAACCCTTTCCATAGCGGATTGGACTCTTATGCGGTCGCACTCTCAGGAAAACTCTGTCCCCAACCATGTAACTCCGGTCTATCCTCTTTGCATCTGCATATTTCTTCTGCCTATCCTGTGCCTCTCTAAGGCGCTGTCTAATCAAAATTACCTGCTGCTCCATATCACGAACCATCTTAGGGCCTATGGCCACTCTATCCTCAATACGGTCCCAACTCAAAGGCATCCTGCATGGTCTGCCGTACAAAGCCTGAAAAGGTGGCATCCCCAAAGAAGTGTGATGCCCATTATTATAGGCAAATTCTACTAAATGCAGGTACTCCTCCCATCGGGTCTGATGATCCATGACGTACATGCGGAGCATATCCTCTAACACCTGGTTAACCCACTCTGTCTATCCATCTGTCTCTGGATGATAGGATGTGCTAAAGTTGAGCTTGGTGCCCAACACTGTCTGTAATGCCTTCCAAAAGGAAGATGTAAAGAGAGAATCCCTATCAGAGATAATCTTGCGTGGGACACCATGAAGCCTAACAATGTCTCACAAGAACACCTGTGCCACTGCTGGAGCTGTGAAGGTAGTCCGGACTGGTGAGAAGTGGGCTACTTTGGTCAATTTGTCAACTATCACCAAGATAGCATCATGGTGATGAGATGACATAGTTAGACCAATGATGAAGTCCATGGATATAGTATCCCACTTCCACTCTGGTATAGCATGGGACTGGAGTAACCCACCTAGATGGCGGTGCTCCGCCTTGACTCTCTGACACTCAAGGCATCGGGGTACTAACTCGGCGATAAGCTGCCGCATTCTTGGCCAATGATATAACTGCCTCAAGTCAGCATGCATCTTCTTAACCCCGGGATGCGCTGCATAAGGAGCTCTATGAGCCTCCATGATAATGAAATCTCGCAAACCCCCAGGAGAGGGTACATAGATGCACCCTCTATGGCGTAATAAACCATCGGACTCCAAAGAGTAGTCCACAAACTTCCCCTCCAGGGTCTCCTGATTACGGATCCTCTGACAAACCTCAAGATACCAATCATCCTCTGGCAATCGCTGCAAAATACGGTCTCTCAAATCCGTGCTCATGGATATGGTGTAAACCTCATGTCGTCTCCTACTTAGGGCATCTGCGACCACATTCTCCTTTCCTTTGATGTAATGAACATCAAAATCATACTCACAAAGGAACTCCATCCATCTCCTCTGACGTGCATTAAGGTTAGGCTGGGTGAAGATATACTGCAAACTCTGATGGTCTGAATGAAGCTCGAAGTGATGGCCTAAGAGGAAGTGTCTCCAGCTCACAAGTGCATGTACAACTACTGCAAGCTCTAGGTCATGCGTAGGGTAGTTAAGCTCATGAGTCTTAAGTTTCCTAGACTCGTATGCTATAACCCTACCCTCCTGCATAAGAACTGCTCCCAATCCATCTAAGGAAGCATCTGTGCATACCATGAAGTCGGCCGTGGGGTCTGGCACAATAAGAATAGGTGCTCTAGTGAGTGCCCTTTTTAGATCATGAAAATCCCTCTCACACTTCTCTGACCACTCAAATTTCTTCCCTTTTCGCTGGAGGGATGTGATGGGGTGTGCAACTCTGGAAAATCCCTCAACAAAGCGTCTGTAGTACCCTGCCAAACCCATGAAGCTCCTGACCTCTGTCACACTGGTAGGCACCGGCCAATCCATAATGGCTCTAATCTTTGATGGGTCAACTGAGATCCCATCACCGGATATAACATGCCCTAGGTACTTGACCTCTGATCTAAAGAAAGCACACTTCGACAAACTGCCGAACAACTGGTTGTCCCTCAAACACTGCAAAACCTGCCTCAAATGCTCCTCATGCTCCTGCTCATTTCGGGAATAGATCAATATGTCGTCAAGGAACACTATCACAAATCGGTCGAGGAAGGTGCGGAATACCCCATTCATGAGACTCATGAATACAGCTGGAGCATTCGTAAGACCGAATGGGACCACAGTGAACTCATAGTGGCCATATCTGGTGCGAAACGCGATCTTGTGGATATCACTTTCCACAATTCTCAACTGATGATATCCTGACTTCAGGTCTATTTTGGAAAACACTTTAGCACCCTGAAGCTGGTCAAACAAGTCATCGATCCTCGGCAAGGGGTAGCGGTTCTTGATGGTTACTTTATTCAGTTGCCTGTAATCCATGCATAACCAAAGGGATCCGTCTTTCTTCTTCATGAAGATGACTGGTGCGCCCCAAGGGGAGACGCTAGGATGGATGTGACCCTTCTCTAAGAGTTCCTCTAGCTGCATCTTGAGCTCATTAAGCTCATGAGTGGTCATCCTATAAGGTGCTCTCGAAACTGGCTCGGCTCCTGGTACCAAATCTATGTGGAAGTCAATCTCCTTGCTAGGCGACATACCAGGTAGCTCATCAGGAAACACATCTGCAAATGCCTCAAGGATGGGATGGTCATCTATGGAAGGCTCCTTCTCATTTTCTTCCTCCCTGTCACTGATCATGATAGCAAACAACTGGCATCCCTTCCTCATGCTCTGCTTAAGCTGCATAGCGGTTATCATACGAAGAGACATGGGTCTCTGAATCCTAGTGATTACTATGGGAGCACCATGATCATCCTCACACTCGACCTTTTTCAAGCGACAATCCATCTTGGCTCTGTGGGCGTAAAGCCAATCCATGCCAAGTACGACTCCATAAGATCCGAGTGGTGTAACTCTAAGGTCTACTAAGGTGGTGGTATTACCAATCTGGAGCAGACATCCCCTAACCTCTGAATCCACTGACACTCTAGCCCCTGAAGCTAACTCCACTTCCCAGCTGACACTTTGCCTTACTTCCACTAGCCCGCAACGCTCCACAACCAATGGAGATATAAAGGAGTCAGTCGCTCCTGAGTCAAATAATATAGAAATACTACTACCTCTGACCTTACCTGCAGCCTCGATGACTGTGGCCTGGTGCTCTGCCTGGCGGTTGTCAACTGCTGCGAAGACTCTATGGGACTTGCCCATGTCCCCAACTGTAGGCTCTGATGTTGCCATCCTCTGATTCCCTGTCATCTGTCCCTGTGGACACTCTCTCGCCATGTGCCCCATGGCTCCACATGTGAAGCAAGCACCGCGTGCCTGAAACTGTGTGCCCTGAGGCCTAGAAAAAGGATGCCCACCTGTCCGGCTAGAACCACTGTACCCACCCCTGGAGGACTGCTGAGCCCGTGCTGGGGGTGTGTATGTACCTTGTGCTCTCTGGTCATGCCTGGGACCCTGTGACTACCACTGCTTGGGCCTGGAGCCCTGCTGTCCCTGAGGTGGCCTCTGTCTTTGACTCTGCTGTGACTACTGTGGAGGAGGGGGTTTATGGGACCCCGAAACATTCCTGTGGTTGCCCTTCCAATGGGGTTTCTGAAACCCGAAAGGCTGGGGAGCTGGGTTTTGGTTCTGGAACTGATCCCTCGTGTCCTGTGGCCTGATCTGAATCTCCTCGGCTATAAGGGCCTTCTCCACGACAACCCGAAGGCTCCTTGGAGCAGCCATCCTCACTGGTCTTGCTATCCCAGCATTGAGTCCTCTAACAAATCGGTTGATGAGAAACTTCTCGTCCTTCAGGTAATCTACATAAGGTAGGAGCTCAATAAACTTACTCTTGTACTGGGTCACTGAGAGACCCTTCTGCTGGAGGTCGTGGAACTCATCGATCCTACGCTGCCTGAATTGCTCTGACAAGTACCTCTCTCTGAACCTCTCTGTGAAGATTTCCCATGTGATGGTATCTGCCGTGAGTCCACACTTGAACTCCTCTTGCTTCCACCATGTGGAGGCTGTCGATCTCAGAAGGTGGACTGCAACTCGTGCCTTCAGATTGCTTTCATAAGATCACAATGCGAAGCACCGATCTAGGCTCAAAAGCCATGCCTCAGCCTCTACTCTGTCAGTAGTCCCTCCAAAGGATGGTGGCTGGAGGCGTAAAACCTCTCTAATCAGGTCTCCTGGTTCCTGATGGGCTCTCTCAAAGTACACAGGTGCTGCTACTGGAGGGGGTTCGGGCAGGTGAATGGACTCTGGCTCATGCTCTGCCTCGCCCTCTATGGAATTAGGAGGTGGACTCCTACTCCGTTCCCTCTCTACTGACCTATGACTCCCTGAGTTCTGATTGTCTGCATGACGGTCCACTGCTGGAAGCCTATCCTGCACGATCCCAATCAAGTTCTGAAGAGATAGCAAGATGTCTCGGTTAGGGTCAACCGGTGGTTTGGGAGGTGCTTCTGGGTTCCCTTCTGGAACCGGTTCCTCCCTTGCAACATCCTCGCGTGCCATACGTGTACGCCTAGGACCCCTTCCGCGCTTGCGAGCTTGTCGCGTAGTCGGAGGCATCCTAATGAGAAAATAAATAAATAATTAAATAATTTAATTTTCACATATTTATACTATTATTATTTTTTGAGAAAAATGTTTGATTAATTTAGATAATTAAAGCGAAACGTAATGGAGAAAGGTTCCTAGTGTCAGAAACCTTGCTCTGATACCAAAATGTCGTGCCCAAACTTTAGGGCACAAAAACGGAACAACAAATTTTATTTTATTTTTTGACGTCATAATCTTGCTATAAATCCTAAAATATAACAACTTTATTAAAGTTTTGTCTTATCTAGGATGTAACTATATTTACTTCTAAAGTTGGATAAATTAACCAACTCGAGCGAGCGACTTGTTTGGTGGGGATTAATTAGCATCGCGGATTAGTTAGCTAGCTCAATTACCTAAGACAAGATGTCGTTAATTAAATCAAGGGATAATTGATTATCTTAATGTATTACATCATTCCAAATCCATATAAGGATCATGCTATTAATTAATTGATGCACATGCGAAATTATTATATACATCCAACCGACGAGGGTTCGAATTACTACAATGTCATTTGCCCACTTAAAACCGACAATAAGCTAAGGCCAATTCTAATTTTCCCTAAATCCCTTGATTTTGACAATTAAATTTCAATCCGACCAAAATCGGTCTCAAGGGCTTAAGGTTCATAAATTTACAAATTCCTCCTTTCAAATTTTCCTAACGTCCAAATATATTTGGGGAAAATCTATTGATTAATTAAATAAATTAATCGATTTAATGTATGGTGTATCCAACTATAATAACCCCTTTGTTTTTAAATCCCCTAAAGAATAAAAGGACATATAATAATTCCGTTATTAAATGAACCCCAAATATATATATATATATATTTAATCCAAGTTTAAAATTCCAATAAATGGACATATAATAATTCCATTATTAAATTGACCCCAAATATATACATTAAAACCCAAGTTTAAAATTCCAATTAAAATTTCTTATATATATATATATATATAAAATCATATATATAAATTCTTAAATACTAACCCTCATTATAAATTAAAAATCAAATTATAATGCTCCAATCTAAATATATATATATATTCCTAAAATGCTAACCCTAACTCGAAATTGGGTTAGGGTTGCTTTTCTATATATTACTCCTTGTTTTATATTTTTTTTTTTATCATTTAATACCCTAACCCGAAATGGGTTAGGGTTTATATTACCCTTTCCTTTGTTTTTGTTTCTCTTTTTTTTTTTGTTTAGGCTGTGACTGCAGGTACGGAGGCGGAGGGTTTCACGTGGGGAGAGGAGGAGGAAGTGGAAGGGTTTCTCGGGCGCCGCTGTGCATACACACAGTGGCGACAGCGCCGCCCACTGTGTGTACACATAGTGGCGGACGGCATAGCCGCCGCCCACTGTGTATACACACACTGGCGGGCGCCGCTCACTGTGCGTAGCACAGTGGCGGCCGCGACCGCCCACTGTGTTACACACAGTGCGGTGCCCTTCGGCGCCGCCCACTGTGTGTAGCACAGTGGCTCGGCCGTGGCCGTCCACTGTGTTATGCACAGTGGCCCGCGTGTCTCCAATTTCCCCGTTTTTTTTTTTTTTTTAAAACACATTTTAATATATATTTCGTGTTTTGAAAAGAATGTTATATGATGTGTTTTTTTTTTTAATATCAAATATATATTATGTATATTATATATATATATATACACACGGTGCACAATATCATTTATGAATATGAAAATATTTTCTTCTACAGGCATCCACAGAGTATATTTTTTGATGCAGAATATATATATATATATGTATTAAGAAGTTTATTCTGCATTATATTTTAAACACAGCAGTATATAATCTTTTATATATTCTGTAACAGGGATGCACAAGTTCAAAACGTATCTTTTAATTCGTTGTTACAGGGGTATGCACATACAGGAAGCTTATATATATATTTATATATATATAGGTATATATTTTCAATATATATACTTATATACCTATAGATATATATAATTATATGTTGGAATAATAGGGCTAAAAACCCTTATATTGATTTGAGATTTTAACCATTTACATTCTGTTTTTAGTCTTCTAACAGCATTTAGAATAGGTCTATTTCCTCCTTCCTTTTATTTAAACTTTCTACAGAAATAAAACAATTCTGGTTCTCTCTTTTTTTTTTTTTTTTTTTTTTACAGTCATAAAATAACAGAATTTAAACTATGCAAGTAAATAGGGAGTCCTAATGCATTTTTTTTTTTTTTTTTCTTTTCTCTAAGATTGCAGTAAATAACAAGTGAATAGACCAGATTTAAATGTAGGCTACAACAAACTCAATAGACATCAAAATATAATAAAAATTACATTGCTTCCCAGAATGATAAGTTACAATAGCCCAAATATAAAAATGGGTAAATAATCTAACAGTCCTTTTTTTTTTCTAATCTTTACACAGAAAATAAAGAATACATTTATTTAAACAGGAAGAAAATCAACTGAAGCCTTATATTTACATATGCACTTTCTCTTTTCTTTTTTTTTGCTACAAATCATAAGGTTACAATTTCTTTCTGCTTTCCTGCATTTAAATAAAAATCAGGAATCTGAATAAAAGTCTGCAACACAACAATCTGCAACTCCTAGTCTTTTTCCCAAGCCACCTGCAAGTAAAATTTAGGACTGTGACCATGTGATGCTCACCTCCCAGCCTAGGCTTACCAAAAGCCACCCCCGAGCTAGGAGAATCAAGACCTAGACGGGGTAACAACCAAGCAATACAACACAACAATAGGGCAAACACACAAAACATACACCTTCCCATCCCAAGCTACATTTTCACCACACTTTGTGATGATCAATCTATGGGTGGAAGTGGACCAAGTACCATTGGGGAGACTGCAGCCAAAATTTAACTCAAGCCACCTCATGGCAACACAAAATACACAACAGATTCATCCCACACACCTTATGCCCCCCCAAAGGCTCAAAGCCATATTCTCTCCCCTTATGACCCCCAAATGCATACACAAGGCTATGCAGCAAGGGTCACAAAGGACACCCTTGAGACCACTCTCCTTAAGGAGAGCCTCTCACCCAAGGCTGTCATGCTTCTTCCACCCCAAGATCATCCTACTCTCCCAAGAGTAGAAGATCTTGGACACTCCCAAAACAAGAACACAAACAAAAAACATAGAATTGAAACTACTCTTTTTTTTCCAACAACAATTTACATAAACACTCCCTTTACAAGCATTTCTTTCCTTCAACAAACAACATAAACTAACATAAACAACATAAACAAGAGGAGATAAAAACCAACCTTATTCTGCCAATAGGTATGCTAAATTTAGCTGGAGATGAGCTGCCCAATCCACACAACTTTTCTGCAATTCTTTGGCCCCCAAATTCCTCTATTCCTCCAACTGGTTTTCTCCTTCCAAGTTTTTCCAAAAATCTCCAAGGATGGAGAGTGGGTGATTAGCTCACTAAGCTTCCATTCTTAGCCTAAGAAGGCCTCTCTCACTCCTTCCAACCTCTTGGATAGAGTGAGAGATCCCCCATTGGGTTGGTCTTCCCTAGGTCTTACACACTCCCTAACCTAGGTGTCTAGAGAAGGGAAATGGAATGGGGAAGAGGGATTACTATCTCCAAGAAGGTTCCCCTACCAAGGAGGGCACTCCTATAGATGGAATTCGTCCATCTTGGGAAAACCACTTTTTTGGGTGGTTAAACAAGTCCTAAGGGAAAGACACATGGCCAATTTTGGCCTTCACCCATAGGTACCCCATGAGGCCTAATAGAAAAGCTCTAAAATTGACTCTAGGAGTTGATTTGACCTTCAGAAAGTCCACCTGAAGTTAACCTATGGGTCAACTCTGAGTTGACCTTCCTTGTGGCTCACTAACCTAGATTTCTTGGTTCCTTCAAGGATAATTAGGAGATATAACATTTAACAAAAATAAAACTTTCCAAAAAGGTGACAAGACAATTTGCCAACACAACATACTACATAGGTGTCAAGTGACACTTCAACATAATTCCACATCACAATATACACATGGCAATTGTCCCTTAAACAATTAAAACAATCCAATAAATACAAATTACACTCATGCAACATTTTACATTTACGAATAAAATACAGTACATACGGGGTGTTGTCTCTCCAAATAGACAACCCCTGGTTTTACTAACGCACATTGGCCTAGGTTTGATTCTCCATAATATTTCCATGGTCACATGGATAATTTCTTGCACATCTCAATTTAAACATTAGTACTTCCCAAATAACCTCATATAATATATAACACAAAATCAGAATACAATACATTCATTCCACAAAGGCTCGTCATTATAAAATATGATTTATCACAAATCAAAGCAATTTATTATAATCCTCAAAATTTGATCCATCTACAAGATATGCAAACATTTTTCTAACATTATAACAAATCCTGAAATTCAGATAATAACCTGCATCATCACAATATTACCCTAATCTAGAATCATATAATATTCTATAATCCACAAGGCATAGAAATGAAGCATCCATATATATCCATGTTACCAAAATCGTGGGACCATGTAAAGTTCTCTATCTATAATGTGTCAAAACTAGCATCCAAAATAGTTCCAAAATGAAAATAACTAAAGAGATAGGATGGGTCGGGGTAGGGCCTCACATTTTCATTGGTCTAGAAGCCTTAGAAACATAAAATTTGATTTGGCAATCTTTTGCCATCTTGAGGTCATAGCCAGTGCAAACCACAACCTCCATTTTATCCTCATTACATGGGATACAATTTATGTTTTCCACAATTATCTTGTATATTCTCTCGTACACAATACTCTCTAGAGCCTCCTTGTCCCTGAAGATTCTATTGTTTCGCTCCTTCCACACACCCCAAGTAATGTGGGGAAAGGTAAAAGACCATAACCTCTGAATAGTGGGATTCGAAGAGGGGGTATTCCATTGAATAAAGTGGTCATTTATAGAGCAAGGAAACACCCAAGAGAAGTTCCAAAGAGAAATAAATCTTTCCCAAATAGAAGCCACATACAACCGGTGGAGGAAAAGATGATTAGCTATTTCTAGGTACCTCTTCCTTACACAGGTAGCATCTATTGGGGATCTGGAAACCACACTTGCAGAGATTATCAACTGTGAGCACTTTATTCTGGAGAAGAATCCAAAAGAATATGTTGACCTTAGGTATAAGGTGTTTGATCCAAGCTTTAGCACAAAAGGAAGGGGGGTGGGAAAAGAGGACATCAATGAGACAGTCGATGAGATTGAGAAGCTGCCAGACAGGCTAGGCATCCACACTAAAAGATCATCCTGCTTATTCGACCCCATTTGAACAACCATTAAGGAAGATTGAATCAACGCTACATCCATGCTGATCTAGTAGAGATCCACCCAACCACTATTCCTCGAATAGTCCTTAACATGAGTCCCATATAGAGCCTTGCAAGTATCAACTCACCTGATGCTCTTCTAAATGGACAAGGTTAGCAAATGACAAACAACATAAGACACAAGAAATTGTTAGTGTTAGTCAATCAAAAACTAATCTAAACAAGCATATCAAAAGAGATACTAAAATCATGCTAATATATCTAACAAATGAAACAAAGATAATAAGGCATCTCCAAATGCCTCTTAGCATACTCTTAGCTCCTTCTCCCTTGTTCCTCTCTTCTCCAAGTTCCAAAATAGTGTAGCTCTCAGCAACTTTTTGCACTATGGATGCTTATGGAGGATTGAGATTTGAGTATTTTGCTCCAAATGTAAAAGGAAAAGCTAAAATACTAGATGCTATTAAAATGATTGATTTTTAACCAAAATAGCAAGATTTTAGTTTGTTATGCTAAATGCTCTCTAAAATGCATATAGGTTAAATGCATACAAGTTTTCAGGATCTGGATTATGAAGAAATGGGCTCTATTTATAGGGAAAATAGAGCAATGGATGGTTGAGATTGAACAATCTCAATAAGGATCAGGATTGAATGATTTCAAACCCATGTGAGGGCTTTCAACCCAATCCCAGGATGACAAGTGTCAATGTGAGATAGGTTGAGAGGAGAGGGAATAAGCATTAAATGCTTGATATGACCTTGGGAGTTAAAGTCAAGGTTAGTTGAATGAATAAAATCTTTATTCAAAGAATAAAGCTTTTATCCAATGGATAAACTCTTGTGCAAATGTAAAAAGGGATAAATATGGTCAAAACAATAAATGTTTGGGGAGACAAGTTTGAAATAACCATAAATGGTTATGTAAGAGTCATAAATGGTCATGTAAGAGCCATTAGTGGTCTTGGGAGACTTTGGGGGTTAATTTGTTGAACACACAAAACATTAAATGCTTTTCAAAGACTTTTGAAGTCTTTGAGAAGTGACTTCATTTTGCTTAGGAATGTGACAATAATTAAGGGATGGATTAGGCTAATTAGGAAGGGGTTAGAAGAATCTAGAAGGGGATTTAGGAATACAATTGGATTTGGTGGGTGAGGGAAAATAGGATTTTATTAAAATAAAAATTCATTTATTTCAATAAATGTGTGCAAGTTGCTTTTGTAGGAAAATGCAAGTGGGGGGGGATAATGATTTAAATAAATGTTTTATTTAAAAGAGAAAAAGGGGGATTTAATTAAATAAAAAGATTTTATTTATTTAATTGATTGGAATTTGGTTTAATGAATTATTTAAAATAAATTGAATAATTTATTTAATTAAGAGGAGAATGTTTGGAGATGAATTAATTAAATATTAATTTAATTAACTGATGGCTAGTGGATTTTTCATCAAATAAATAGCAATTTATTTATTTAATTAAGCTGGATAGATTTGTGTGACTACATTTGCCCCTCTTTGAGACGGTGTGGTTTATCGCGTTGTTTCAAAAAAAGAAAAACTGGTGTGAAGAAAATGCCCAATAAAATGTTAATTTAATGGGTGGTATGCCCCTTCGAGAGATGGGCTGAAATTTTTTGAAAAATCAGGCGATCTCTCGAAAAACAATGAAAATTGGTAGGGTGTTAGAAGAGAAGAAGCGAGCAATATGGGTGAAAAATAGAAAAAATCAGAGGAAAAATGGAGAAATGGGGGGTTCGGGAAGTTCACGGGGACCACGGCGGTGAGCGAGGGGAAGTTATGGTGACAGTGAAGGGTTTAAATGGGGTGAAAGGGATGAAAACAGGATCATTTATGACCGCAACCAGTGTGAAACCAGAGTTCTGATAGTGACATTTTGGAGGAGTGAGCAGCAGTCAAGATGCCGATACAGATTACAGAGCATAGATTTGAGCGAGTCCGATGGTTCAAGCGGCGAGACAACTACGGACCAGCGGTACGCAAATTGGAATTTTGAATTTTTAAGCATTTTTTATAGGCTTTTTGCTAAGTCTAAGTCAAGTCAGAGCAAGAGCACTGAAACTATGGTTTTGGTGCTATTGCTTAATGAACTACCGCTATGGTGCCACAATGGCACTATTGGCCTATTGTTTGAGCGCTTTTGAAATGTTTTAGCGCTATTGTATGCATGTCTAGGCACTATTGATTAATAAGGGCTATTGAGTGCTTAATTGAGTGCTATTGCTCTTAATTAGCGCTACTGTGTAGTTGTTTTAGCGCATTTGTAGTTTGAGTGCTATTGGATAGCTTATTGAGCGCTTTTGTTAGGGTTGTAGTGCTATTGTTGAGAAACTAGCGCTTTTGTTGGTAAAATAGCACTTTTGTTTTAGGATAAAGAGATGCCTCAGTTTGGATGAAGAAAATCTCTCGATGCTAATGATGGATGGATGGCGATGTGAAGTGGGAGTTGTTTTGAACCATAGCAGCCTGATGAGACTTAGGTCATTTTTAGGACAAATGCCCATTTGAAGTCTAGGTGGCCATGATTGCTTACTTGTTGATACCCGAAGATACTTGATCAAAGTATCTGTTGATAGTCTAGGTTTAAACTTTAAGAAAGTTTGAAAAAAAAACAACTAATGATGATTGATGAATGTCTATGTGCAGGAGGATCTAGGCATATTGCAGTTACGCGAGAGACATCCTGTGACACAGGGGTTGCGAGATCGATTGACAGAGGCGGAGAGAGATTGTATTGCCGTGACTGGATTGTATGAGGTGATGCACATGCCCATGATTCGAATGAATCACGGATTGATCAAAGCGTTAGTCGAGCGGTAGCACAATGAGACGTGCACCTTCCATTTGGCACAATGGGAGATGACAGTGACCCTAGAGGATGTGTGGCGCATCCTGCGGGTTCCGATTTGGGGGGAGCTCGTCACATATGACAGATCCTGGGGAACCCTTGCAGTTCAGAGATTTTTTGATGAGGATGTTTTTATTGATAATGGTTCTATTGCCTGGGAGGAGATAGCGGCGTTATATGAGCCTCTACCAGCAGTTCTATCAGGTATCGTGGGAGGACTTATGTGTCCTGACAAGCGATCACATGGTTTGGTCGTGGGATGGGAGTAGGTGATCGAGATGATGATTACCGAGGGGACTCAATTTGTGTGGGGGCCGTGCATGCTGGCACACCTATACCAGGGGCTTCATGAGGTGGTATACCAGGGGAGGGGCTCCTTAACAGTGGGAGTGACGCTGCTACATATTTGGGCCTAGGAGCACCTACCAGTGAATTGACCAGTGAGTCTGAGGTTTCGCGCAGTAGATCAGCCATATATGTTCATGTATAGCGGCATGATGAGTCAGCCCCACCTAGGGAAGTTAGAGTGGTGGCGGCGGGCACTGGACGATCTAGATGCAGTCATATGGTGACCATACCTAGAGTGTGAGCCATGGGATGATGATGTAGAGGCACTGCCCTATGTTTTTATGACCCGATTCCTTAGTGGGAGGACCTCATACCATGTGGAGAGATAGGTGCCCGGGAGAGTTCTAAGACAATTTGGACGGCAGTAGGGACTACCTAGTGGATTAGAGGAGTATGCGCGGGTGATTCGGGAGAGGTATGCATGGGGGCCAGTGCTGCCATATGATCAGGAACTGGTAGAGTTTCGGATGCTACAGGCGAGACCGTGGGATATACGACCGAGGGTCATGGATGCAGGAGTATCAGATGAGTACACGCAGTACTGGGTAGCGCACCTGATCCTATGAATATCGGATCCAGTAGAGCCGATTCCGGATTTTAAGGATGAGAGGGGATGGAGACAGAGGAGGGCAGGAGGTTGAGGACCGAGGGCAGGTGGAGGAGGTGGAGGAGGAGGAGGAGGAGGTGGTGGGTTGGGGATGCATATTCAACGGAGAGGGAGAGGTGGACTGCCACTACGGATATCACAGGGACCGCTGATATAGGGAGGCATTCGACTGGGTGGTAGGGGGATGGAGAGGGAGATCCCGATGGATAGAGGGGAGAGAGCTACTAGAGAGGGTGGTACAGGTGAGGCTGTTATGGATACAGGGGAGGGAGCCATGGGAGATCTTCGAGATCACATGATAGCACATTTGCAGACTCGGGTAGAGGATTTGGAGGCAGAGGTGGTGTCTAGGGATGTTCAGCTATTTGCACGAGAGTTAGAGCTGGCAGTGGTGCTGCAGGAGAGGGATAGTGCAGTGGAGAGATTAGCAGAGCTGCAGGAGAGAGTCCGGATTGGAGTAGGAGCACAGGGGCCTACGGGGGAGGTGATGAGGGAGATGCGGTGAGCACAGGCGGAGATAGACTACTTGTAGGGTTTATATGAGCAGGTGGTTCCATCTAGTCAGCGAGCTCTTAGCTATTCTCAGATGCAGCAGGCCAGATCAGAGCGATCATAGAGGGTGCAGAGCAGTGGGGGTGTGATGGGTCCTCTGCGGAGGGAGAGATCAGGGGATGTAGGAGTGAGTGGTGGTTCGATGAGGCCTCCACGGAGAGATGGATCAGGTGGTGCGTGCACTAGTGGGGGAGCAGGTGGTGATGGTGGTACAACATCTGGCCACAGTGGCATTTGAGAGAGCATTTTTGCATATATGTATTGTATCATTTGTTTATTATTATTATTATTATTTATTTTTATTTTTGGACTGCATCTTGGATGGCTCTTGGTAGCCGATTTTGTAGACTTCATTGTACTCTGATAAATGAGATGATATATATGAGGAGATCCCATATTTTGATTATATGCAATTGATTATGTATGGATGTTTATGCAGGATGATGAGTTATTGTTTAGATGGATATGTGTACATGTATGCATTTGATGAGATGCTTTTTATATGCATGTTTTTATGATGATTTATGATGTAATGCTTTATGTATGTAATGCCATGATGATGATGTATGTTTATGATGCGTTAGGCACAGGATTTTGGTGTTTCCTATTGTGATATAATGATGAGATAATTTATGCGATGATGTTAATGTAATGGTTGAATGAATGATGTTGATGTATGGATATGCATCTAGATGTTTTTAGATGAATGTAATATGGATAAACAAAATGTAAAGTACAAATGTTTATATGATAATGCCTAAATGAATGCATATGTAAAATGGATATATATAAAATGGTATGAACCAATGTGTTTTTGGAAACAAATGGTTTTATGATTCTAAATGCATAAATAAGTAAAAATGATAATATGATGATAATACAACTCCTAGTTTTAATAACTGCACCTTAATGCAATTTAAAAAGAGGATAATGAATGCAATGTGAATGAATCCTTAAAAAAAATGAGCATAATAAGATACTTAATAATGGATGAATGAATGCACCTTTTCACTAATGAATGTATGCAATGATAAATGATAAAGAATGATGAAATGATGATGGATAATTGACACTAAATGAATGAATAGTAAATGGATCAATCAAGGACAATTTGATCCCATGAATGAATCTAATTTTTTTATGATTGATGCAATGATGCAAATGATAAATGAAAACTAATGTCAAAAAATGAACTATATGCAATGTTAAGTTTTAAAATGACATGAATGTACTTAATGCAAGATGCAACTAAATGCGATGATGATATGACCATGAGGAATGCAAGGTTTTTGAGACTTTGCATGATGCATTGATGATGTATTAAAGTACTTGGTCGTGATTGTATCCAAGACCAGCTCAATTCTTACATAACTGTTCATACGAACCTTGTTTACTTTTGGCATATAAATCATACATATGGATGGGTGATATGCAATGGAATGCAAGATATAAACAGATGAGATGGAAATGACGATCCATAGTGCTCTATTTTCATCATTGAGCTTTTAAAATGTTGGAAGAGAATACAAGCATCTTGACATAATGATTCAAGATGACCTAAGTACTCCTTACATGGATTTTATATAGCAAGTTAATACAAACGACCTAATATAAGGGTCAAGTTGACCAGAGTATTGCTTACAGAACAGAAAAGGATTATCTCCATTTATGCATAACTTGGATTGTCCTCCTTGATCTTAGGCTGATCATATCCTGAGACAAGTGCATACCATAATAAGAGATAAAACCTTTATCCAGTTTGGATGAGGTAGGAGGAACCAAAGAAAGAGCATTCTTCTTGCAAACAAACAATATATACATAAAGAATAAAGAATAAGGATCCTTGGTAATGGTTCATGCTCATATGATCGAGGTATACACTATAGTCAGCAAGTTGTAATGATCTATGACCGCATTTGGCATAAGATCACGTATCTTGGTGAACTTCCCACGTAGACACCATTAGTACATGCCCTAGTACTTCATCGAAAATAATGTGCAGACGATACAAAATAATGCTAAAAGATCTCGATACAGATAAACGAATGATTGTACTCACAAATCAACCAAGTGTTTGATAGCTTTAACATAATTTTCTTGTCAAAGAAAACGTCACTTTTGTCTTTGTTTTGGTAAGGAAGGATGCATCCTTGTTAAAGACAATTTCCAAGTTGTTGATGTTGATTGTGTGGTTTGATTGGTAAATGGTCATCATGTGAGGATTTTGTCAATGTTTGTTTTGTATCTGTGCGGATGAGTATGTACAAGGTGTTGCCATGTTTTTATGTGATTTTCGATGGTTTTTCGTTGTTTTTGGACTTTTGTATTGTTTTTGAATGTTTTTGGTATTTTTGTGAGACGTTTTTGAATGTTTTTTGGATTTTGTGAAACAGTTTTGAATGTTTTACCTGATGAATCACCAGTAATGTAGAATCCACTTCCATCATCTAGATTTTAAGGGTATTGCCCCCAAGTGGACATGACTATGAAAAAGTGGGATGCCAGACGCATGAAGTACTATCTCTTTATTGCAGATCAAATAACAAGCCATGGTTTGGATGGATGGATGTGTTTGTATATGAATGTGATTGCAATGAGTCTGAAAGATACTAGAGCCATTGTCTTTATGAGTGGCACCTATTTCTCAGGTTTTCACCGTCGCACTTACCCAAGGTGCCACTGGAGTGGTTGTTCATCGTTTGGATGCATGATTTTTCTTTACTTTTTGAATGTTTTTGTATTTCTTCAAGACAATTTTTTTGAATGTTTTTGGTATTTTCTAGTATGCAGGGGAGCCTGATGCTCTGTACAACTTAGGTATAAAACCATTTGAGGTGCATGCTGTTGATTGGATCTGTAAGTGGTTCTCCTTCTGATGTAGCCAACTAATATGCCCCAGACCCGAATACAACAGTGACAACATATGGGCCCAACCAGTTTGATTCAAACTTGCCCTAATGTTCTCTGTTTGGTTGGTTGTGAGGATTCTCTCATAGAACAAGATCACCTACCTCAAATGTACGAGATCTAACTTGGTGATTGTAGCTTCTACTCATGCGCTGCTAATAGGCTTTGAGGTGATTATATGCAGCTTGTCATTTCTCATCAAGTAACTCTAAGTCCTGAAGACGGGATACTCTGTAGGCTTCGTCATCGATTAGATTGTGCAAGGAAACCCGTAATGATGGTATCTCGACCTCAATAGGCAAGATAGCTTCTACACCATATACCAATGAATAAGGAGTTGCACCTATAGGGATTCGAATGCTAGTTCGATATGCCCATAGTGCTAGATTTAGTTGAACATGCCAATCATGGCCGGCATCATTGAAGGTCTTCTTGAGGATTCTTAATATGTTCTTATTTGATGCTTCGACCTGACCATTGCCTTGTGGGTAATAGAGGGTGGAAAAGCAGTGTTGGATGTGAAATTTCTCACAAAGTTCACAGACATCCTGATTTTTGAAAGGAAGATTGTTATCTGTGATGATGGACATGGGCACACCATACCAGCAGATGATGTAGTTGAGGATGAATGAGGCGACCTGCTTGCCGGTGACTTGGGTAAGTGGAACAACTTTGATCCACTTTGTGAAAAATTCGGTGGCAGTAATAATGAATTTATGGCCATTGGATGAAGATGGATGAATCTTACCCACAAGGTCAAGGCCCCATTGACAAAAAGGCCATGTTGTTGTGATTGGTTGCAGTTCTTGGGCTGGTGCATGTATCAGGCCACCATGAACTTGACATTTCTTGCATTTTCTGACAAAGTAGTAGGAATCTTTTTCCATAGATGGCCAATAGTATCCATTGCGCAGGAGTTTCTTGGCTAGTGATGGACCACTTGAGTGAGTCCCACAAATTCCTTCATGGACTTCTTCCAAAGCCTTTGTTATCTCAGCTTGTTCCAGACATCAAAAGAGAGTACCATCAAGACTGCGGCAGTATAGGGTTTTAGCAATAACGGTATATCGAGCAGTTTGGTGAATGAAGGTTTTACGTTGGTTATTTGATTGGTTGGGAGGAAGGGTGTGATCACGGAGATAGGTGTAGAACTCACCATACCATGCGGATTCAGAACTGACAAGGTGACATATCATTTCGGACTCGGGGATATCATAAGCAGGAATCCAAAGCTATTCTACCAAGAACTCGTAGTGTGTTGAATTCTGTGGAAGATCTAGGAGAGATGCGATGGTAGCCATAGCGTCAGCAGCTCGATTCTGATCTCTTGGTACTTTCTCAAAAGTGATAGTAGTAAATGATGTCTTTAGATTGTCCACCATTTGCTTATATGGCATGAGTTTATCATCCTTGGTTTGATATTCATCTGTTGTTTGTCGAATGACTAGTTGTGAGTCGCCATATACTTGCAGTTCTTGTAATTTCCATTGTATGGCTAACCTGAGTCCCCTAATCAAGGCCTCATATTCTACTATGTTGTTAGTGCATGGAAATGTGAGCCTTTAAGACTTTGGGATGCTGTCACCTTGAGGTGTGATAAATAGAATGCCTGCCCCCGAGCCATGCCTAGTGTACGAACCATCAAAGTATAGTTTCCATGGTTGTGTTGTTGTAATCATGAATATCTCTTCATCTGAAAAATTGGAAATGAAAGGATGATCGCCTATGAGGGGTGCATCGGCCAACTGATCTATAATAACTTGACCTTTGATAGCTTTATGATCTACATACTCGATGTCAAATTCACTTAGAATCATCACCCATTTGGCCAAGCAACCTGTCAATGCTGCTTTGTTGAGTAAATACTTGAGTGGATCGATCTTTGCAATGAGTTGCATCTTGTGTGTTAACAAATAGTGCCTCAGTTTAGTGGTTGCTAAGATTACTGCTAAGCAAGCTTGCTCAATAGGTGTGTAATTGAGTTCATAGCCTACTAGTGTGCGAGAGATGTAGTAAACAACACATTCTTTTCCTTTTGCATTATGTTGTGCCAGTAGGACACCCAATGTTGTACTTGTTGCTGAGATATAGAGTAACAACGGCCTACTTAGATCTAGTGGGATCAGCAATGGTGGATTCATGAGATAGTCTTTAAGTGTCTGAAATGCTTGCTGGCATCGGGCATCCCACTAAAAGCGGATGTTCTTGTGTAGCAGGTGTGTGAATGGGTGACACTTATCAGCCAATTATGCAATGAATCTTCGAATGGATTGAAGCCGCCCTTGTAATGTCCTTAGCTGACTGATATTCTTTGGTGGTGGAATATCCATGATTGCTCTTACCTTTGCTGGGTCGACCTCAATACCTTTGCTTGAGACAATGTATCCTAGAAGCTTCCCGAAGGTTACTCCAAAGACGCATTTCTTTGGGTTGAGTCGAACATGGTATTGTTCTAGTCTATCAAAGATTTTATCTAAGATGTGGAGATGCCCTTCTCTGGTGAGTGATTTTGCTAGTAAGTCATCAACATAATCTTCCATCATAGTATGCATCATGTCATCGAAGATGGTGGTCATTGCTCTTTGATAGGTCGCTCCTGCATTCTTTAGACCAAAAGGCATTACATTCCAGCAATATGTGCCCCATGGATAGGTGAAGGCTGTCTTATGTTGATCTTCTGGTGCGATCTTTATCTGATTGTATCCTGAAAAGCCATCCATGAGTGAAAGCATGGCATGTCCTGCTGTTAGATCCACTATGATGTTGATATTTGGCAGGGGGAAGTCATCTTTAGGACAGGCTTTATTCAGATCTCTGAAGTCAGTACAAATGTGGATGCCCCCTTTTGGTTTGCCGACAGGCACAATGTTGGAGATCCATTCTGCATAATCAATTGGCCTAATGAAACCAACATCTAGGAGTTTCTTGAGTTCTGTTTTGACTAGGACTGCAATTTGAGGATGCATCTTATGAAGCTTCTGCTTGACAGGTTTGGCTCCTTCTACTATGGTGAGGTGATGCATGACTAAATCAGGATCAAGCCCAGGCATGTCTGCATATGACCACACAAAGTTGATCTGACGCTTCTGGAAGAACTCTATAAATTTAGGTTGTTCCTCTAGAGTGAGAAGAGATGCCAAATGTATGAGATGAGGATTTTCAGGAGTCCCCACATTGTATTCTTTGGTTTCCTTGATGAGAATCATTGATTGTTCCTATTGTGTACTAGCAGGGAGAATGTCAAACCCTTCATCCTCAAGCGCCTCAGAGAGGTTTTCACCGTTGGATACGCTCTTTCTTTTTACTTTTGTTGGATCAAACAGTGCCACAGTGTGGTTTTCACTGGAAGATCCATGTTTTATTGTTATATTTTTGCAGCTAAAAGGTTTGGTATCCGCCCCAAAGTATGCTACACTATTAAGTTCAATGGCGAATCTAGCTTTGTGATCCCTGCTTGGTAGGTTATCCCTTAATTCCAAAATGTCAATGATGGCGTCATCATTTTTGGAAGAAGTCAAGACATGGGGGATTTGGTTGGTTCCATTCGATGAGTTCAAGGTGGATAATGGGCATTACTTCATTGATTAGGTTAAGTGCGTTAGATGTATCGAAGAGGGTTAAGATGTTATAGTGAAGGTCGTTAATGGTACTCTTCCTGTCAGAATTAGGCATAGGATGAGATGTAGGGTCTGTGGAAGATGTTTCCAGTTCAGGAACCCAAGTTGTCTTTATCTATGCTTCTCCATAAACAGGGATGTCTTTGTGTGGCAGAGGTAGTGATGTATCTTCCTCATCTGAAGTGTTAAGTTGTACAGAATCAAATTCCCATTCATGTGAGTCAGTTTCCAAATCACTTTCCAGCATCCGATTACTATACCATACTGGGGTGTCTTTAGAGTTAAATACTGTAGGTGTGATTGGTTGATGTACCTTTGCAGTGATTGGTGTTGTAGGAAGGTCGATGGGGATTAAAGAATCTGGTACAAAGAGTATTGGTAGTATTGACTCAGTGGCTTCTGCTAGAACTGCTGGTGCCATAGATGCTGTTGCGGGTTCTGATATAGTTGTTGCTGCTAATGGTGCTGCTGATGGGATTACGGGTTCGTTTGGTGGGATGAGTGGCATTGGTGATGGTGGTGTTGGGATTCTGAGCCTTGGTGGGGCAGTTGTGATGGTGCTCGATTTTGCTTTGATAATGAAAGGTGTCCTTTTCGTAGTAGGTTGACATAATGGTTTGCTGGGTTTTCCTTTGAATTTGAGTTTAGGAAAGATCTCTTTTTCAAAGCCTAGGCTTGTATTACCTTTGGGTTTTAATTCCGGCAGCAGAGGTTCATGTCATCCTTGTCTGCAATATCCCAAAGCACTCTGACCATCATACCCCATTCTTTGCATAATGAGGAGACCTTTGCCATACTGATCGGTAGGCAGCTCAACATGCGATATATCAGTGGTGATGGGATCTTTATAGATCCATTCTGCTAAGTCCTCATCTTGGGTTTCTTCTTCTTGACTCTTTCCAAGGATGAAAGGTGTCAAAGCACATGCTGGCATAATTAGTGGTTGTTGGAGTAACTACTGTGGTTTACCATGTGTTTTAGGAGAAGTGGGCATTTGTCCCACACAAAAGAGTTGAGTCAAGTTGTATTCCCCAAGACCTTCCTCTACTATTTTCATTTTAAGCTTTTCTTGCTTTGGTATAGTGGTGTTCGAACTGGCAAGAGAGGTGGGACTTATATATGATGTGGAGGAAATGGCTTCTCTATTATTAGGAATGGTAATCTCTAGTTGATGGTTGATATTATGGCAATACGCAAAGGGATTTGCATCGCCCAGGATTGTGATCTCTACACCGTTATGTGGGAACTTGATACATTGATGGTAGGTAGATGGAACGACTTCCATGGCATGTATCCAAGGTCTCCCTAACAATAGATTATATGGCAGAGGAAGGTCCAGAACCTGACAGATGATGTGCTTTACCATGGGGCCTACTCGGATTGGTAGTACCACAACTCCTTTGGATGAACGCTCCACATCGTCATAAGCTTTGATTGTGATCTTCTTGTGAGGATCCACTGATTCTATGGTATATCCCAATGCTATGACCAAATGTAGTGTACAAATATTCAGGCCTGCTTCATTATCGATCAAGACTCGCTTGATCCTATGCTGATTGATAAAGCCTTCAATGTGTAGCGAAGTGTTATGAGGTTGCTAGAAAGAAGAGTTGTCACTTTCAAAAAAAGTGAGACAAGGTGATGACTTTAGACTTCCAACCATGGCTTGAAATTGGTATGTATTCAGGTTTGTAGGGACTGACGCCTCTTGGAGTGCTTGATCCAAGATAGTTTTATGAGATGGCGATAGGCGTAAAATCTCTAAAATGGATATAAGCACATGGATTTTGTCTAATTGTTCCACAAGATTGTACTGCTTTGGTATGGAGGTGGTGCCTTGTGAAGCTGCCTTTATGGTAACTTTGCCGCGACGTGTAACAACATTGCAATTGGAGTTGGGACTTTTGAAGGTTATAGTTGCAACTTGTTCACTGGCATCATATAGGTGATTGATAGTATAATTATATGTAGCTTGTGTATAATCCATGGTATCAGTACCTCACCTGGAAGTGGAAGGATCCCTTTGATCTTGTGATGGAAGTGGATTTTTGAACATCAGATGATCATTATTTGTTGTTTTTGGGTCATGTCCTTCAATTTCAATTTCTCCTCGGTCAATAAGATCCTGAATAAGATTTTTCAATCGGTGACAATTACTTGTCTTGTGTCCTCTCCCTTGGTGGAAATCACAGTGTTCAGTATCCCTCCACCATGCCAGTTTGACCTGAGGGTCATAGTTTGATAGTTTAGGTAGAGTGACCAAATTTTGAGAAATGAGTTGTCGCAATACTATTTCAATGGGTTCCCCTAAGGGAGTGTATGTTCGCTTTTGTTTTTGTTGACAAGGTCTAGGTTCATCGTGAGATGTGATGCGACCTTGATTCGAAGGAACATTTGTGTTGCTCTGAGGTGGAGGATTTTGTCTTGCAAACTGAACCATAGGTTGTGCATTTTGGATAGTCTGGGCATCCACAACCCCATCGTTGACGATATTCTTGTTTTTGTTCCAGAAGTTTGGTTTATCACTATTGAAGCGCGGGCAAGGACCATCCTTTGGTTCATTATAGATTTTGATAAGTCCTTTCTTGATGAGGGCCCGTTCACATTTCAAACCCTTGGTGATCATATCATTAAAAGAGTTTGTGTCTTTGACATCCAGGTGAAATTCCATTTCTTCGTTTAAGTTGGAAATGAATATTTCCACTAGTTCTCATTCAAGTAACTGAAGAGAACATCTGCTAGACATTTGATGCCATCGTTGTAGGAATACTGAGAATAGTTCACCTGGTTTTTGTTTAGTGTTGCATAGATCAACCATGGTGATGTCGCGTTCAATGTTATGAGAGTAATGAGCTAGGAACTTTTGGATGAGTTCCTCAAATGTTCTAATGCTACCTGGTAGTCAGGAAAACCATGATGTGGTTGTTCCTCCCAAGCTTTGGGGAAAGAGGCGCATTAGGTATGTGTCTTCATATGCCACTTCGAGGCAAGCAGAATGAAATTCTCTGACATGATCACGGGGATCTCCCTTTCCTCTATATTTTTCAAATTTACATGTTTCAAATCCTCGTAGAAAGGGTGGCATATAAATATTCCTATCAAAAGGATAGGGACAGATGTCACTGAGTGAGAATTGGTTAGTCTTGACACCACTATGAAGTTGTTGGGTGAGATTCTCGACTTGTTGTCGCAACATCTCCATTTCATTTGGAGGAGGAGGTGGTGGGTTACCTCGAGGAATGTTATATCTAATGGGATCTCTACCTCTTTCCTCTTCATGGCGACTTTGTCTTTCTGATGCTTGTCTTAATTGGGCAAGATCAAAGTCAGAGGGGAGTTTTGCTCCTTCTTGAGCGAGCTTTAAAAAGTGAGCATCCGCATTGCTCCTGAGTATTTCATCAAACAATCTGTTAAAGAGAGGGTTATGCTGAGCCCTTTCTATTGTTGCAGGAGTAGGAGTACTTGGGTTTTTGTCATTCACATTTCCTCCAAGTGCTTCTTGAAATTCATTGAGATTTTCCTCTTCTTCTCCTTCCATTTCTATTTCTCGTTGCCTTGACTGCGATCGGGTTTGGGCCATTTTGTTTACAAGCTTTTGTTGAAGTTGAGTGAAGATGATGATGAGTTGTTGATGAAATGAAAGATTAATGGTTGGTGATTTGTGTTGCATGTGGATCTCTAGCACTTTTAAGGTAGATGTAACCGAAATTTCTTCTTTGAATTGCTTGCTTGTTTGATAAGTTTTGATGTGATAAGGTGTAGAGAAATCTGAGATGTGTTACAGATTGAACTACCTAGTTATGAGAGGATTCACTCATGAACTAGTTTTAACCTGCACAGATGTGTCTCTTAGGATGAGCTTATCCTAGATGTAGAAACAATCTAAAAAGTGATGTGATGCATTTGATTCAAGCAATATCTAAAAAGAGAACTTGGGACAAGAACCTCTTAATGTTTTGAGAGTTGGAACGGATTGATGATGAAGTGATGATGTATGAATAAGATGATGGATGAAAATGTTTTTAACTTCAATTAAAACTTTGTGTCACAAATGGGACAAACTCTACCTCTTCCCTTTCGGGTGTTGGTGGTATTTATCGAGCTACGTTGTATGTGATACAGATGTTTGGGAAAAAGTGGGGATTAATCTTAGCTTCTTGGTTTTTGTGATAACTCAAAGCTCTATATTGCATAAAAGCTCTGTGGTTCAATGATTCTGAATCAAATTCATTTGTTTTGCCTTGAAGGTAGAGACGCATGTGACGCATAAAAACTTTATGGGAGACAAAGATTTGTCTATTTAGATAAAAAAAAATTCTCCTTTTGATCAAAGTCTTTGAGCTTAATGGTCTTCTTTTCAAGTTGATATTCTAATGATGCTTCTTCTTTCACAAGATGTGAAGAATGGTCATAAAGTTTTGATACTTTTGTTGTTTGCACTTTGTTTTTGATGTGTTTGGTTGTTTTGAGAAATGTTTGGTTGGATGAATACTTTGTTTTTGGAAGTGATTTTCTTTTGATGTTTCTTTGACAAGAAAACAAAGCAAGCACACAAACACAAGAATGTTGCCTTAAAGGCACAAATGAGTATGGGTCTAGATCAACCCAATCCTTGGACTTGTATATGACCTTTCCTTTAGATATATTTTAAGGTGTATTTCCAAAGCCTGAAGTCAGCTCAATTTGCACTTGGTTTCAACTAAAACAAACACACTTCAAACACTTTTTATCCCTAAGGTCAAATGGTCAGTTGTGATAAATCTAGCCCACATCTTGATATTTCTTCGACTTTGGTACTACATACCTTATGAATCCCACCTTGGTAGGTAAGGATGTGATATACTAAGTCTTGCACGAGCATAACAAATAGATGATCCCTATGATGGGGGAGTCGCCACTTTTATCAAGCCACAAGTGACTTTTCAAAAAGCTATGTTTCTACTCAAGGAAATATGTATGGTGAGTATCTTGGGAGCAAAACCATCTATGCTCTTGCACTAAATTATATCACAAATATCCTCAATCAATAGAACAGGTGGGCTACTACTTAAAGGTGTTTAGTCATGTTTGATATTTTTGGACATAAGTTCATTCTGCAGTGATTCACTTAAGAGCCTTGTAACTAGTGGTGGGGCCTATTTGTCCTTTCGGCCAGTTACACTGTAGGAACAACTATACCCAAGGCTACAACTTTCGCTCTCACCTGATTTCTATAGTGGCTCGAAGGATTTACCGCACGAGGTCGTTCCTAAGAGTGATGTGTCTCTTGGCAGACTTCTCTTAAAAAGATAAAATTTTGAGTGTTACTAACACTTTTCTCTTGCACCTAGGACCACGAAAGCCAAGGGAGAGGATAGTGTGTGTTAGAAGTAGGACCACTTGACCAACTCTTTGCACAAGTGTGCCAAGCACAAAAAACACTTGTTCTTTTTAATCTGCCATTGCAATGTGATCTAACTATTCGGAGATGTTGGTCCAACAGTCATGGTGTTCTTTTTAACTTCAATGGCAAAATGTGTTGTAATCTAGAAATTGGAAATCCTGGTCAACTGAATTCAAAGCACATATAAAGAAAAATCGCTTTGCAAAAAAAGTTTTTAAACAAGTTGATTGTGTATTTTATGTGCACCAAAAATAGAAGTGTGGATTGTAAATTCTTTTGATGCAAGAAAAATAGAAGTGTTGATTTTAAGCACCAAATGAAGTGTGTTTCCTAACTTGCAAGAAAACAAATGTTTGTTTTGTTCAGTTTTAATGCACCAAAGAAACAAGTGACCCTAACTAGAAAGCAAGGAAATTTTGTTTGTTCAAGTTTTTAAAGCACTAAAATAAAGTTTGTGATTTTTAATGGTGAGTTTTAAACCTGCACAAACAACAACTGGTTAGTAAAATCCATGTTTGGGAGGGGCTTCCACAAGCCTAAAAACTTTTACTTTTTCAGTTACAAGGTCCTTTGTACAATGTTCTGTTACAATAGCGCTAGTCTATGTTTGAATAGAAGCACTATTTAACACAAACGCCCTAAAAGAAAAACAAAGATAGAGAAGGCAAATGCACCGAAACAAGGTCAATAGCGCCAAAACAGTATCGAAAGCGCCAAAACAGTGTCAAAAGCACTGAAATTGATACAATAGCACTATTGTAAGAACAATAGCGCTAGAACAACAAGTATCAATAGTGCTAGAACGTGATCAATAGCGCTAAAGCGCAACCTGTGTGACATTTTCAACATTCAAACATGTTATTGGTTAAAAAAAATGATCTTTTGGTGTTTGGATTCACGTCGGGTTCACCAAATGATGCTCTGTTAAATAGACAAGGTTAGCAAATGACAAACAACACAAGACACAAGAAATTGTTAGTGTTAGTCAATCAAAAACTAATCTAAACAGGCATATCAAAAGAGATACTAAAATCATGCTAATATATCTAACAAATGAAACAAAGATAATAAGGCATCTCCAAATGCCTCTTAGCATGCTCTTAGCTCCTTCTCCCTTGTTCCTCTCCTCTCCAAGTTCCAAAATAGTGTAGCTCTCAGTAGCTTTTTGCACTATGGATGCTTATGGAGGATTGAGATTTGAGTATTTTGCTCCAAATGTAAAATGAAAAGCTAAAATACTAGATGCTATTAAAATGATTGATTTTTAACCAAAATAACAAGATTTTAGTTTGTTATGCTAAATGCTCTCTAAAATACCTATAGGTTAAATGCATACAAGTTTTCAGGATCTGGATTATGAAGAAATGGGCTCTATTTATAGGGAAAATGGAGCAATGAATGGTTGAGATTGAGCAATTTCAACAAGGGTCAGGATTGAATGATTTCAAATCCATGTGAGGGCTTTCAACCCAATCCCAGGATGACATGTGTCAATGTGAGATAGGTTGAGAGGAGAGGGAATAAGCATTAAATGCTTGATATGACCTTGGGAGTTAAAGTCAAGGTTAGTTGAATGAATAAACTCTTTATTCAAAGAATAAAGCTTTTATCCAATGGATAAACTCTTGTGCAAATGTAAAAAGGGATAAATATGGTCAAAACAATAAATGTTTGGGGAGACAAGTTTGAAATAACCATAAATGGTTATGTAAGAGCCATAAATGGTCATGTAAGAGCCATTAGTGGTCTTGGAAGACTTTGGGGGTTAATTTGTTGAACACACAAAGCATTAAATGCTTTCCAAAGACTTTTGAAGTCTTTGAGAAGTGACTTCATTTTGCTTAGGAATGTGAAAATAATTAAGGGATGGATTAGGTTAATTAGGAAGGGGTTAGAAGAATCTAGAAGGGGATTTAGGAATACAATTGGATTTGGTGGGTGAGGGAAAATAAGATTTTATTAAAATAAAAATTCATTTATTTCAATAAATGTGTGCAAGTTGCTTTTGTATGAAAATGCAAGTGGGGGGGGATAATGATTTAAATAAACGTTTTATTTAAAAGAGGAAAAGGGGGATTTAATTAAATAAATAGATTTTATTTATTTAATTGATTGGAATTTGGTTTAATGAATTATTTAAAATAAATTGAATAATTTATTTAATTAATAGGAGAATGTTTGGAGATGAATTAATTAAATATTAATTTAATTAATTGATGACTAGTGGATTTTTAATCAAATAAATAGCAATTTATTTATTTAATTAAGCTGGACAGATTTGTGTGACTACACCACCCATTGAATCTCTCATAGGAATTTAAGGGCTCCTTCATTATCCATCTATCTTCCTAGAACCTTGCCTAATTCCGTTTTCTTATACTCCAGCTGACTCCCATTTCAATAATTTTCCTTCCTCTAACCATATTATTCCAGAGAGTTGACGCACGAGGCAAAATTGTAGATTCAAGAAAGGTCTTAAGAGATCCAAAATTGGCCATATATTTGCTCCTTAAAATAATGTTCCATTCACCATTAGAGGAAAAAGTTCTCTAGATTTTCTTAGCAAGGAGAGGCCTATTCATGGTTTTAATTCTCCTGAGACCCAGACCTCGCATATTTTTAGGTCTACAAACAACATCCCAACCAATAAGCAACATTCTTTTTCTTTCTTCCACACCAGACCAAAGAAAGTTTTTTGAATTTTTTCAATGGCCTCCACAAATTTAGAAGGGATTTTAAAAAGACTTAAGGCATAGATTGGAAAATTCTGAAAAGTAGCTTTAAGAAGTTGAATTTTACCTGCCTGACTTAGAAGAGCACCTTTCCATCCAGCTAGCTTTTTGCTGAACCTATCAATCAACGAATTCCAGAAGGAGACACGAAGCTTAAAACCAAAGGAATAACCCAAATAAATTGATGATACTTTTCATTAGAGTTGAAATGTGAAAAACAAGAATTTTCCATTAAATCGACGAATAAAACATATTAGTGGAAGCACATTGAAAATAAATAAAATGAAAACTTCATATCAATTTTGTACAATTGGGAAGTCATCCCAAAAACACCTTCTTAACTAATAGTATTGTTTTAATTTTGATTGTCAATTGGGAAACAGTTTTCGAGAATGGTAGAAAGTTTAACTTAGTTTCAATTCCTATAGTCATATATCCACGATAGTGCCATCTATTTTTTGGGGGTTAATCCAATCTTTTTTCCATCAATAATCTTGCCTGTGTTAAAAGGGTTAGAATCGTTTCATCACTCTGAAGAACAATTGCTCTTACCAAAAATAAATATAAATAAAATCTTCTCTCGAGCTCAAGAAATCTCGAAGCTCAAAAAGCCCTATATTTTCGTATATATCTAAGCAGTGTAAAGATCTAAGCAGTGGCTGTAGCAGACTGAGTTAGTTGTTGATGCTAAATGAAGATCTTCTCAACTCTTCAAGTTCTTACAAACGAGTGCCTTTAAAACAAGAAAGTAGCATCGAATTGTGCAAGTGACTATTTAGTTGGCTAATAATGTCCAGTAAAATAGGCAGGAGATTACCAAATCTGAATTGGAAATTTAAATTTTCAGGTGTTGACCTAATGTTTGAAATGAGTGAGAACATGGGAATTGAACTGTAATTGCAGAATGAATTAGAATGAGATATTCATTATTTTATTTTATTTTTCAACACAATTTTTATCAATGAATATGAATCTAAATAGATCTGAGTGAGTTAGCTTAGCCACGTCTCCCTCATAATCTGAGGCAATATGATATATACTACAAGGAACAACAAATTTCATATACAAGCTGCAAAGAAAATTTGTCCCAATTTGAAATCATTCTAAGAGAATTTGTGCATCAATTCTTCTTTATCGAATCATGTGTATATGTTTATTTTGAAGGCTGTGGTTGATTGGAAGTGGCACACATTATTACCACATCTAAAAAATTAACATATTTACAATTATACTTGATGGGTATCCAGATTCCATACCCTATTCTGAAGTTCCATTTGAGCACATGCAAGCAGGATGCTATTATGTAATTGTTTAAAAATTTTCTAAAGCCTCTTCAGAAAACACAATTGAACGTATTTCTCAAGCAGTTGCCCTTTCCTAAGCTTCCACATTTTACATACATGTCTACCGTAATGTATGTAAAGAGGATCATATCCCCTATATATACTCACACTTCTTTGAGGCACCTAATCAAACAGTTCACATACCTTTTACTGTTCTTCAACATTTAGATAGAATTTTCTCGATTACTTTAAAAAGGTAATGGAGTTATCTTATTGAAAAAATAATCAAGCAGATTTTAAAAAAGAAAAATTATGACTAGATAAGTAAGTGTATCTTTAATTTTACTTATTTTATCTCCTTGAAATATGGTAGTACAAAGAAGTTCATGCTCCTATGAGTGGAGGGGATTAGAATTTAAATATTTTGTATATGCCATTGCAAGGAAAAACAAAACAAAACATAGTAAGTAAATGAAGAAATTAGTATAAAAATTAAGTTGAGGAGAGTAGGGGCCCATCTAAAAATTTACATAAAAAGTAAACTAACTTAGTAGAACATAATCTTTTGTTATAAGAAGTTAAGTAATATTGTAAGAAAGAAAAATATTAAATGAGAATAAAGTATTAATATTTATTTTCTAAGAAATTAGTATTTTAAAATATAAAAGAGATCATTTTTAATTTATCTTTTTTTATAGTAGATTTATTGTTTTGAATGTGGTGTATTTATTTTTTAGAGGTATTTACTATTTTGAATGTAGTGTTTTCATTGTTTCAATGTAAGCAAGTAGTATATTTATTGTTTTGAACATTAGATGTTGTTTTGGAAGATTATAAGGAATTTCAAGTAGGTGCAAGTATTTACGATTACCTATATTTATGAGGAGATTCATTATAACTTCTAGATAACAACTTTAACTTAGAATAACACTTACAAATCTCTTAGTAGAATTATGCTATGAGATTGTAATATGGGCAAGATGGTGTTCTAATCTTTAGTCAAATAGTGTCTTATGAGAATCCTTTTTGCATATCTTAAATGATCACTAGTTAGTTATTGAGTATACCCTTTTGTGAAAATAAGGATTATTCAATATTAAATCATGTTGATATCAACTTAATTAATAGATTGATACTCATCAATGCCTTAATTGTCTCCATGTTTTACGCATTTACAATATTGACAATCTTAAATTCCAACTGGACTACAAGTGTGTACTTAAATATTAGCTAGATATGCGAGAATGTGCATTTACTTATATGAGTAATTTCCTTTTGACATTGTCGACATGTATATCAATTAGTAAAAATATATAAATCTAGTTACCAACGTTTGAAGGTATCTAGATGGATGCAAAATGTGACATTCTTGTGAAATAGACATTGAAAATGCATAGATTGATGCACTTCTTAGCACATGTGTGACTTTGTATGACTATGTATGTTCCTATGTGCATTTGTATTCATATTGTATACAAGCATTAGCATGTTGCAAGCTCGTGTATGTTTTTTTGTGTTCCAATGACTGATATGTATGTTTGGTGCCTATTTTGTATTCACTGTTGTGTTTTCAAGGTTTTTTTGTGTTTTGGATGGATGTCAAATATGGAGTAAAAGAGGAGGGTGAGTTTCCAGAGAGGTTTGAGTCTCTTCTATAACTTATTTGCCGGTAGTAAGCCCTAAAATATCTTGGGCCCAAGTTCAGGTGATGTCTTAGTATATGCTTGCTAAGTGAATCAATATATTTTTACTCTCTCCCATATCTTATTATCGATGTAATATAATCATAGATTTTAGCTACACTAAGTTGCACCAGATTCCATCCCCTACTAGTTTCGAGTTGCTAGACTTCCTCGTGCAGGGTCAGCGATTCTTCATATTAGGAAGAACTTTGGGGAAGCACAAATGCTTCGTGGTTGGGCGGTAAAGTGTTGTGGTAGTTTTCATGCCCATGATGAAGCTATGAGAGATAGATGTT
This sequence comes from Cryptomeria japonica, assembly GCF_030272615.1. Lineage (NCBI taxonomy): Eukaryota > Viridiplantae > Streptophyta > Pinopsida > Cupressales > Cupressaceae > Cryptomeria > Cryptomeria japonica. The sequence continues at coordinate 643,290,481 of NC_081407.1, read as the reverse complement.
GGAATTCCCTATCAGGATGATGATCATCTTAGTATTATATATTCATTGTATTTAATTTTATGGTCTTTTGTAACTATAATAATTTTTTTGTAGCTTATTGAAGATCTCTTGTCTTACGTAATCAAACATTGTGTTGAGTTATAAAATTGTGTAACTACTTTTTATTATATTGAGCATAATGGATTATTCAATAAAGTGAATTCATAATTAAGTATAATTTTGTATAAAATTGTCTTAATTATGCAATTAAATATTTTGATAATATGGAGGTCCTTTACATTTAGTATCAGAGCTATAGATTTTGCACTAGGGCCTTGAGTTTATTATGTTAATTTGTGACACTTGATCGCATGAACCTCCAATTAGGTAGTTCTTAGTGTATGTGTACCTAAGTACTTAGAGATTTAGTCAATAGTTTAATCACTATTAATCAATTTGAGTAGTGAGGGAGATAGCCTCCTACATGTTTTTATACTTTATAGGAAGGGAAGGTGTCCCTTTCTTGAAACCCTTTAAAATAACCGCTTCCAAGAGCAATACCCTTTTCGTATATAATTTCTAGCTGAGGCTTTATGCATATGTGTATAATGTGTGATTATTTGATTGCCCTTGTTTGATTTTGACTTCCAAAAACTAGTTAAAATCTTTAAATGTTGTTATACTTGTGCACCCTATTGGTTATTGTGATTGTGCAATGTTTGCTTACGTAGAAAATCTATCAATAATGATTGGAAAGTATGAATTGCATTGAGTGAATTTTGTCCATATCATGGCCATCTATATGGACAAAATTTTGTCAAAGTTATATACAAAATTTCCAAAATAATTATACCCTTTTGTACAATCAATCTAATGAACTTTGTGGATCAGCTCTAACCCTTATTTTGTCAAGTATTGCTTTGTGGTCAAATTCATGAAATTTCTATAAATTCTTATTGAGAGATGTACCACAATATTTAATCAACCGAATATTTGTTGCAACAAGAATGTTAGAGTAATGAAGAATACGCTTGTGTGTCAAAGTTCTCGAAAAACCAAACATCAGAATTCTTCATAGAGTACCCTTTAATCCATGTGTCTGTTACAACAAAAGACCCTATTGGGTACTCAATACCCTCTCCATCAATGATTGTGGTTGTCATTTTTTAAAAATTCCTTAATAAAATAACACAGAAAGTAATCTATGCCTTCTTCATTATTTTTATTATCAATAACCGCATACACCTGACCTATATTTTATTGAATGATAATTTAGTACTAAAAAAAATATAAAATAAAATAAAATGAGCTAAAATTTTCTAATAAATAAGTAATAGGTCACAATACCTAGTTGCACTAGGTCTCAAAATCCATGGAAACATCGATCTGGTTCAATTGTAGTGCTTTGGGAAGTTGACATGTATCAATGGGATATAAAGGTCTACAAGACCACTCATCAACCCACTCATGTGATTAACACTCTTCCCAAAAACTAAGAGAAAAAATATACAATCTCTCTAGTTAAATAATTGGTGAGCTTTCATATGATCTTCTAAATGAGTGCATGTCACTCGATCTTGTAACTATACAATAATCTACATAGTCTGCAACATCATATTCACATATCAACCAAATATATCTAGAAATAGTAGAATAACCTTTTTTACTTGCTCCCATTGTTGACTTACACCATTGCACAATGGTTGTTGCATCTGTTAACTTAGCACCACTTTCATACTTTAGTTCTTCTCTATCAAGAGCTCATTTTACACATGCACCCATGCCATCGTGCTCTCCCTTTCCATGTCCAACCTCACTAAAATTCCAAAAATTTTGTTCACTAGTCCTCACATGCATCCTACTCAACCAATATAACATCCTTGTAGTCTTGAATTGTGATGTGCATCTATCCAGCCATATGACGTGGTTGTTGTATTTGATGTTCCTTTCATTGAAATTATCATAGTAGAGTTGAAAACATCCTTTCCCAAAATCTGTCAATTGAATACCATCATAGCTTATGTAGAAGTGATACTCTCTATCTATCTCTCTATCCTACTCTATGCTATCATGTTCATGCATGAATGTTATGTGTACAAAAATAGTAACTTTTCAAGAGTGGCAATATTGGGATTGCACTTTATTTTGAGGTTGTAGCATATAATTCTCTACAAAATCTACAATAGAGATGATGGTACCAAGAGGAAATGTATCCTTAAATATCATGAATTGCTCATCCAACCACCGCGCTCTATGCATACGCATTATGCAGTCATAAACTGGTTTCTCCTAAATAATACTCATAAACTCTACTATAGGTATATCTTGACTTGCCAACTCACATCTCTTCAAATCTTTTCCATCTTCAACCCCATATGTTATTGACTTGTATTTTCCATAAGAAACTTGTTTCTTTCCAATTTCATGTGAGCTCTCTAAATGTATACATCTTTGCAACTTTCATAAACCACCACATGTAGCACATGAACCTTTCAAACACATCATCTTATAAAAGGTACAACCATCATATCTTTGACATAATATACTTCAAAAAAAATCTCTTGATGACTCTAGAGGTACTTGTATACAACATTCTTGTAAAACATCATTAGTATGCAAAGTACACCATATATGATATATATCATAATGCATGGAAAATTCAATATGCATTCTACAACAACATGTAGTGCATGCATGATTTATCTTAACATGAAAGGGTTTTTTCATTTCAAAAAACCTTTGGCTAATTCTTATTTTAGGATAGGATTGAATGAATTTATCATAAAATTGTGTATGAGTCATATCCAAAAAAAATTTCAGATGTGGATCATAATTTCTTGGTCCAATTCGCCTTCTAACATCATCTCTTTGATTGTGTGAAACTCTTGTATTGTCATGCCAAAAAAATTCACTTAATTATCTTAGTGTACCAACAACCTTGTCTTTTCATCCTTCGAGTTCAAAACCTAAGGTGAGGAAGGGTATCAAAGGGAAAAAGAACATTGCTATTTCCCCCCCCCTCTACTTTTGTTGAGAATGGCTTCCCCTCTTCTAGTAAGAAGGCAGAAGATGATAAGGACCCTAATTGACCTAATGTCTCGACCTCTCCTCCTTTCTATAAGGAGATTGGTAATGTGGGTGCGGTTGGTATTGCTGAACTTCATCCCAAAAGTGATGAGCTTAACAATAAGAGGGAGTATTATGAAAATGTGTTGGGTATGGATCGTGAACATTCTATTGATACTTTCATCTTGTTCAAGTGGTTGTTCCATGAAATTAAGGAGATAAGGATCAACCAAAGAGCTTGGGAAGCAAAATGGAAGCTTTCCCTGCTACCTCTACTCTTGCTAATCCAAATAATGAAGGGAATTACACTGAGGCTGACAAGAAGTTGGTCATGAACTGTATCAAGAAGACAGGAGAAGGGGTTGATTAGCTGAAGAAAAGGCTGGAGAAATGCAACCCGCGTTGAGGAAGGCTATAACAAGATCCAGGACACCTTCAAGACTATTATAGTAAGCTGTCACAAAATTGTCAAACAATCTACAATGGTTATGACTACCATGGTGAATAGTTTGGAACAGTCGGATATGGCTGTTATTATCATTGGGAATGATGCTGAAGCGGCTCAAGGTGGTGAAGGACCCTTCAACAGAACTCGTGGGAACATGAAAAAAAAAGGTGGCTATTCAGAATATGGACCACAAAGCTATGAAGGCTACTGTCGATACCATGAATGCCCTTGAGGCTGAGGTCGTTGCTAGCCTCAAAAGCCTAATGTAATTGGGTCATTTTCTATTTTCTAGTTGTTGATTCTGTCTAAGTCTAGGTTTGGTCTTTTTGTAATCTTTTTGTGCGCGGCTAGGATTTTGGTGTCTCTTTGGCTGCTGTTTCTTATGCTTATCCTTGCAGCCTGTTTTGTTTTGGATGTTTTTAGCTGATTCTATACCTCTTAGAATCATTTTTTAAAGGGTTTCGAGTCCCCTTCAAAACCTATTTTTGCCTTAATTCAAAACCTTGTCTTTCCATGGAAGTCTACCCAAAACTACCCAAAGAGAATTATTGTTAGGGTCCTCAATTTTTTCATGCCTCCCTAAGGCATGGTGTAGTGTTTTCCAACTTATCTTTAATGACTTACTTATTTTTCTTTTTTAACAAGACTTTTTAGTTTGCTTTCTCATTATGGTTGGCTTAAGAACACGTCAAGTAATATTTGCATCTTTAGAGAGTGATGTTGAACCAATTTCTTGATATGTGTCAAATAGATTTCTTATTATAATTTTTTCAATATTATTTTTAGATGATATTAAACCAAATAATTTCATTATCTCTATAAAAATTCATTCATTTCGATGTAGGAGCATGCCCGGTTCTTGGAAATCTTGCATCAACCAAAAAAATATTTCTTTTCAATTTGTTTTCTGTTTTGTAGTTTCACCATTCCTTTCTGCATTTATTTGCATTGGCTCACTAGATCTTGTGGAGCTAGATATTTCTTTTGAACATGATCATCTTTCTTATACCTAAACTATGAAGCATTTGGATCATTTACTGACAAGTAATCACTTCCAGATTTTGGGACAATTTTTTGGCATAGGAACCGCCTGGACCTATTTGCTATTGACAAATCTTGTGGATCATTTTTCGTATCTTACAAACCTTCATTTTGTTGATTCCAATGTTCCTTTGTGTGTGTCAAACCTTCCCTTTGATCCACACTTCATCCTTTGGATTTTTCGAAGGAATTTTTTTGGCAAAGGCCGACCAGGTGTTTTAGACGTTTGATCTTGTTCTTTGGCATTTGATCCCTCTTGGACCAACCAGATGTCTATAGACCATAAAAATCAATGTAATTTAGCATCATAATTGAATCAGATAGAACACAAAAGACATATCTTAAGAATTAGAGGTCTGGAGTTGACGGATTCTGTAACTAAGCATGTATGTAGTCGACCAGTGAGCCGAATCTTGTAACCCAGATATTACCAGTTATTTGTAATCAGTTTTCATGATCTAGTTTATTCAGTTACTGCATTTCCTCCATCACATCTTCTTGTTTATATTTTTTTTACTCTTGCTGCCCAATCCAAATTGATCTCTTTGAGGTCCCTCCTAGTTGCTGACAACAAGTTAGAGGTGGAAGGTTTTCCAAAGGAAGAGGATATTCTGGAAGAAAATGAACCTATATAGATTAGAACAAGGACAAGGAAAAGAAAAGATGGTAGTTCATATCAAAAGGATGATAGAACTTCTACAAAAGAAGAGAATCTGATGGTTATCGAAATGAAAATTTTGGAAGAGATGAGAGAAGACAAGACAAGAGAGTGTTTAGAGAAACTTTCTTTAAATGTTGAGGAGAAGGACATCATGCTTTGGAATGCAAGAAGACAAAGAAAAATAGCAAAACAACATTGGTGGAAGAAAGCCCCATTGGATTAGCTAAAAAATGAGAAGATGGAGAACTATTGATGATGAGGAGAGCTTTGTGTCATACCAGTGAGGATGAAGAGCCCTTGCAAAGGTGAAATTTGTTCAAGACTAGATATAAGGTATCTGGTAAGTATTATAAACTAGTTATTGATAGTGGTAGTCCAGATAATCTTTTTTTGGAAGAAATGGTCAACAAATTGAACTTGGAAAGATTGAAACATGATCTAGGAGCATCCTCGGTTCTTGGCAATCTTGCATCAACCAAAAATATTTCCTTTCTATTTTGTAGTTTCAGCATTTCATTCTAAATTTTATGGCATTGGCTCACTGGATCTCGAGGAGTTGGATTTTTTCTTGAGGACTTGATCATCTACCTTATTCCCAAACTGCGTAGCATTTGGATCATTTTCCAACAAAATATCGCTACCGGTTTTCGAGACAGATTTCTAGTATTGGTTGCCTAGACCTATTTGCATTTGTAAATTATCAGAACCTACTAGATCCCTTCCATAGCTTGTGGATCCCTGAGTGTTGATTCCAATTTTCCTTGGCATGTGGCCAAGCTTCCCTTTTATCTACACTTCATCCTTTCAATTTTTCGAAGGAATTTCTTTTGCGGAGGCCAATCTTGTTTTTTTTACATGTTAGGTCTTGTTCTTTGGCATTTGATCCTTTTTTGGGCTAACCGAATCCCTTGGATCATATAAATCATTGTAATTGAGTATTAGAATAGAGATCAGTTAAGATATAGAATATAGAAGATAGATTGAAAGATTTGAGGTCCCTATTGTGACTTGTTCTATAATTAAGCATGTTTTAGCAGGTCAGTGAGACAATTTCTATAACCCGCCTATTATTGGTTGGTTGAAATCTGTTTTTATGATTTAATACATTTTGTTCTGCATTGCCTCCAACATATCCTTGTGTTTCCCTTGTGTTTACTCTTGCTGACCAATATGAATTGATCTCTTTGAGGTCCCTCCTAACTAGTGATGGCACCAAGTGGTATCAAAGTGAGTATTCATTTTGAAGATTGCGTTGTCCTGAGAATTTTTTTGTACGGTGGTGGACTGTGGATTCGACCTACATCTGCAGAGGACTAGTGTGAAGATGGTGTGAAGAGGAAATAGGAATAGTGGAGTGCATGGGAATACAGACCCTGTTGTGATAGAAATATTGCGAGCAATCACAACCCAGTTGGAAGTCAATGAGACATCCTAGAGAAGAGGCTGACCTATTGAATATTTGAGTGAAGATGAAGGAGAAGAAACCCCAATAGAACAAGTAAACCCACATGTGATTGATCCTGATGAAGAAATGGTTTTTAGGGTTTTGAGTAGAGCGAATACTAAACCTCATTTTACCCCACCAGAATATGATGGAAAGTTGGATTCAGATGAATTGATGGATTGGATCTTAGAGATGGAGAAATAGTTTCATTTTGAGAACAATATAGAGGAAAGAAAGGTGAAATATGCATGTACCCAGTTGAAAGGTCATGCATCTCTTTGGTGGGAGAATTTGGAGCTTGATAGTTAGAAAAGAGGTAAAGAGAATATCAAGACATCGAATCGGATGGTTGCTAAGTTGAAATCAAAATTTATGTCAGCTAATTATCAAGTGAATCTGTCCCAGAAGTTGCAGAATTTGAGGTAGAAGGAATCTAGTGTGAAGGAGTACACCAAAGCATTTTACAATTTGAATATCATATCTAGACATATTGATGACGAAGTTGAACAAGTTGCAAGATATTTGAATGGATTACAAATGTCTATACAAGATGAACTCAGTTTGATCAAATTGTAGAGTGTTGAAGAAGCTTACCAGTATACCCTGAAAGCATAAGAGAACCTTAACAAAAGACATGAGCAGAGACAGAGAGGTAGAGGTGGAAGGTTTTCTAGATGAAGATTTAAAGGAGGAAGAGGATATAATGAAGGTAGAGGAACCTGTACAGATTAGAACAAGGAAAAAGAAGTAAACAAATAAGGTAATTCATACTAGAAAGATGATAGAAATTTCTATTGGAGGAGAGAATCGGATGGCTACCAGAATGAGAATTTTGGAAAAGATGACAGAAGACAAGACAAGAGAGTATTTAGATGAACTTGCCATAAGTTTGGAGGAGAAGGAAATCATGCTTTCGAATGTAAGAAGACAACAAATGTTAGAAGAACAATAGTGGTGGAAGAAAACCCCACTATATTAGCTAATAAACTAGAAGATTGAGAACTATTGATGATGAGGAGAGCTTTGTGTCATACTGAAGGATATGAAAAGCCCTTGCAGAGGAATATTTTTTTCAAGACTAGATGTAAGGTTTCTGGCAAGTGTTGTAAAGCTGTTATTGATAGTGGTAGTTTGGATAATATTATTTTAGAAGAGATGGTGAATAAGTTGAATTTGGAAATATTGAAACACCTTAAGCCTTATCGGATAGCATGGATTCCGGATGATCATAAGTTGTTTGTAAGTGAGCAATGTTTTGTAAAATTGAAAATTGGGAATTATCATGATGAAGTCTTGTGTGATATCATGCCTATGGATATTTGTCACCTTTTATTGGGTAGACATTGGAAGTTTGATACACATGCAATACATGATGGGAGGAAGAATGCATACACTATTGTGGCCAATGGGATGAAGAAAACCTTGTTACCCTTGGAGGAGCCTTTGAAGAGTGAAGTTTGTACGAATGCTAGAATTTGTTCGATGGATGGAAGGAAATTCCCAGATGGAATGAGATATGAGAATGTGCATTTTTGCTTAGTTCCTAAGAAGACTGAGAATCCAAAGCGTGAAGAAGAACAACTGGAAGAGATAAAAGAGTTTCTCACAGAGTATGAAGATATCATTTCAAATAATGTGACTAATGGATTCCCACCTATGAGAAGTATCAGTCATTCCATGGACCTGACTCCCAGATCTAGTTTGCCTAACAAAGCTACACACTAGATGACAATGATAGAGAATGAAGAGTTCAATAGGGTGATCCTTGAGATCAAACCCATTATGACAACATAAGTAAACACAAAACAAACTCTAGACACCCCTAATGGCATGAAAACACCATGAAAAGAAGAGGTGCCCTGCACCATACTCCTCGGGTTAAAGAAACTCAGTTCCCTTGAGTGGGGATCTTTGCAATTTTGGTTCCTGTTCTCTCAATGGCTTCAGAGGTCATCCATGTAACATCTTCTAAAGGTTGATTCCTCCATTTGACCAGGTATTCCAAATAAGTCTTCCTCCTTATTTGCTTGGTGACCCTTTGATCTAAAATACACTCAATTTCTGGGTTGGGTTGTGTGGGAAGTCCTTCTATCATGTCTACAATAGAGGAATCAGATTGACCTACATCACAAACATCATCAACAACACCCTTATATGCATATATATTAGAAACATTAAATATAGGTGACAGTCCCGCATCCGGGGGTAGATCTATTTTGTATGCATTGTTCTCACATCTTTTGAAGACCTTGAAAGGACCTATCTTCTTCATGAGTAGCTTGGTGTATTTCTCCTTAGGGAGTCTTTCTTTGTTGAGATGAATTATCACCATATCTCCCACCTTAAATTGAACATCTCTCCTTTTGAAGTCTGTTGCTTGCTTGTATTTCTCAAAGGTATGAATAAGTTTGTCTCCGACTTGTTGGTGTATGTCCTTCATGACTTTAGCAAAATCATCTTCCTGAGCACTTCTTCTATCAATATTCTTCACATCTCTAAGCTCAAGAATACCCCTGGGATGTGTACCATACACAATTTGGAAAGGACTTAACCCTATACTTCTATTCACAAAGTCATTGTAGGAAAATTCTGTCTGTGGGAGAATGGTATCCCAAGTAGTTCCATGATCCTTGGTCAAGAGCCTTAACAAGTTTCCAATGGACCTATTTATTACCTCAGTCTGTCCATCAGATTGAGGGTGATAAGCGGAAGAGAAACACAAGTTAGTCCCCAACTTATGCCACAAAGTTCTCCAAACTTAGGATCCCTATTAGAGATAATGCTCAAGGGTAAACCATGAATTCTGACAATTTCCTTGAAGAATAAACCTACAATATTAGAAGCATCATGTCTAACCTTGCATTGTAAAAGTGTGCCATTTTTGAAAACCAGTCTACCACAACATAGACACTCTCATAACCTGATTTAGTCCTAGGAAGGCCTAAGACAAAATCCATACTGACTGAATCCCAAGGTTTGGTAGGGATTGGTAAAAGAGTATAGAGGCTTGCATTTGAACTTGTACCTTTAGCTCTTTGACACACCACACACTCTGAAACAAATTTCCTCACATCTAATTGCATTCTTGGTAAAAAATAGAATCTCCTAACCAACTCAAGTGTCTTATCAACTCCAAAGTGTCCTGATAAACTCCCACAATGCTTTTCTTTCACAATATTCTCCCTCATTGATCAATTAGGAATACAAAGCTGACTACCCTTGAAAAGTAAACCTTCTTGAAGCATATACTTAGAAAAATCAGTATGATACCTTTCATTCATAGCTTGACAAACCTCATAAGCCTCCTTCAAATCTGCATCTTCTTGGTACATGTTCTTCATAGCAGTGATTCATGTGCATTTGATTGAGTTTCTCCTACCCATTCAAAATCTTAAAGCATTGTTGTCAGTATAAATAAAAAATTCCATAGGTAATAGATAGTGCCTCCATCTCCTAAGAGATTGTACCAAAGCATACATCTCTAGATCATAAGTTGAATATTTTTGTTTTGCTTCATTTAACTTCTCACTGAAAAAGGCCACAGGCCTACCCTCATGACTCAAGACTCCTCCTATAGCTTTCTTAGATGCATCACATTCAATAGTGAACACCTTATGAAAATTAGGAAGAACTAAGATGGGCTTCTCTGCAATCTTTGTTTTCAAATACTCAAAAGACTTGTTAGCTTCATTATTCCAAACAAATTAACAATTTCTTCCACCTTTGATGGTATCTATCATAGGAGCACTAACACCACTGAAATTTCTTATAAACTTCCTATAAAAGCTTGCTAAGCCATGGAAACTTTTTACCTCACTTGTAGATTTAGGTGTGGGCCAATTGAGGATTGCCTCCACCTTAGATGGATCCATTATCATATTACCTTTGGAAATAACAAATCCAAGAAAAACCAATTCCTCTTGCAAGAAAACACACTTGTCCAAGTTGACGTTCAACTGGTCCCCATGCAACCTTTTCAATACCAAATCCAAGTGCATCAAATGTTCATTTCTATCCTTACTAAAAATCAATATATCATCCATGTATACTACCGCAAAATGATTGATAAAGGGCTTAAGAACCTCATTCATTAACCTTGTAAAGGTACTAGGGGTATTGGAAAGCCCAAATGACATTAGAATCCATTCAAACAAGCCTTCATTTGTCTTAAATGTTGTCTTCCATTGGTCTCCATCTCTGATCCTAATTTGGTGATAACCACTTTTCAAATCTATTTTAGAGTAGTACTTGGGCTCTCCTAGACAATCCATCAAATCCTCTATTCTCAGCATTGTGAACCTATATCTTATTATTTTTTTGTTGGTAGCCCTAGAGTCGGTACATAACCTCCATGTCCCTTCTTTCTTAGGAGCTACCACTGTCGGGACTGCACATGGGCTTATACTCTTTCTAATGAACCCTTTCTCAAGTAACTATTGGATCTGCCTTGCAGCTTTTGCATTATGTTCAGGGGTCAGTTTGTAGGCTTCCTTATTAGGTAGGGTAGCACCTGGTATAAGGTCTATGCAATGATTGACTTCTCTTTGAGGAGGTAGAATATCTGTGGTACTGTTTGCAACAATTCCCTTATACTTATCTAGTAGATCTTGAACCTCCTTAGGCCCAACTTTTCCTTTTGCGTCATGGCTCTTAGGCCGCTTCTTAGGTTCATCCCTAGGTTTGAAAACTATGGAAAAGAAAGGAGTATCCTTCTCCTTCAAATCCCTAATGAATTTTTTCTCATCTACTAGCATGACACTAGTCACAATGTGTTTATCCTTACTGTCATCTAGGAGACGGGTCATGGTAAAGTTCTCTGCATTTTTGGTGTTGGTGTTAACATTCTCCCTTCCCTCATGTCTAGCATCTATATCATATTGCAAAGGCCTACCAAGTAACAAATGGCAAGCATCCATTTCTACCACATCACTTAACACTCTATCCTTATATTCACCAATTGAAAAATCTACCCACACTTGTTCACTAATAAAAACTTGTTGTCCCTTATTCAACCAAGATACTTTATAGGCATAGGGATGAGGTACTCTTTGCAAGTTAAGCTTGGTGACCATCTCAATAGAAGATATGTTATCTGTAGATATGGAATCTACAATGACCCTACAAACTTTACCTTGTACCTTGCAAGTGGTTCTTTGATGATTGCTTCCTTCAAGAGAGTCCTTTTTATCATCAAGAGCTCTCCTTGCTCCAAGTTTGTAGGTTTTGAAATTGATGTGTGGTAGGAGGTCATTCTCTTACTATCTTCCTCTTGAACCAAATGTGCTCTTCTTTCACCCCCTTGGCCACCATTCCCTTGGTTCTCTCGACACCTAAAGGATTCTTGTTCCACTTGGTTACAAGAGAAAAACCTATTAATGAAAACACTAGGTCCTCTTCCCCCAAATCTTCCTCTTCCATTTGCTCTTCTCCCTCTAGAACTACCTTTGTTCCTTGATTTTCCCTCATGTTCTTGACTACTTGTTTCTCCTTGGGGTTTTGGGTATGATCCTCTACCATTGAATCTTCCCTTACCTCTGAAATTTGTCCCCCTTCCTCTATTATGGTGTTCTCCTCACCTCTTTTTCTTATCTTCAATCCTAAGTGCCATTTGATAACACTTATGCACTGATTTGGGAGTAAACAAACTTAGCTCATCTTGAATGTTAACTTAACGCCATTCATGTACCTTGCTAGCTTTTGTGTCTCTCTCAAGTATCTTTTCTTTGAGTTCCATTCTGTGGAACTCCTCGGTGTGGGCACTAACATCCAAATCCTTTTACCTCAGATTTTGTAGTTTTTTATGTAAGATTATCTCATAATCCTCAAGGACAAATTTCTTCTTAACTTCTAATACCATCCTTTTCCATGAAGTGATGGGGTTCTTACATTCCACCATTCTTTCCCTTTGTAGGACATTCCACCAACTAAGGGCATGATCCTTCAATTTTGACTTAGCCACCTTTACTCTTTGGTTCTCTACCACCTCCTCATACTCAAAATAGTTTTCCAAAGCATCAATCTAGTCCATGCACTCCTCTGGATTCATCTTCCCTTGAAACATAGGTAATTCTGCCTCAGTGTCTCTTCCACCTACTCTCTTAAGGGATTCAATGAATTACCTTTGATCTGCAGGTACAGTTGGGTTCTCTCCTTGTTCTTCTCCTTCTTCTTCTTCCTCAGAGTCTAAGTCAAATTCCTTCCTAGCCTGATCCTTCTTCAACTTTTCTAGTTCTCCTTCCTTCCTTTTGTTCTTGGCTATTTTCTCCCTCCATATCTTAGCCAATTCTACATTGGTGAGTCTAGAGGGTATCTCCTCTTTAGTTTGTCCCTTTGTTTGATCTCCCATGGTTTAAACTCTTCCCAAGGTTCTTCTAGAGCTCTGATACCACTTGATGTAGAGGTCATCAGCAATAGTGTGGAAAATCCCACACACTCTCTCACCTTTCACTCTCACAATCTCCAGCCTATGAAGGCCTCAACTCACACCAAAACCAAAACTTAAACTTTATCCCTCACAAGGGTTGGCAAACACCTTCACTATGCCCTTAGGGTCTCACAAGGCCGTCCACAACCTTCTTATCATTGATGGTAACAAGGTTCCACAGGTCCTATCAGCAATAGAATTCACCTACCGGCAATAGACTTCACCTACCGGCACTGGCAGATACAACAAGGTACATTCACACTGGCATCCAGTTTAAAGTGACAGAAGATTATACCAGCATTTTAGGCCAACTTGACAATAAATATTGTTTATGCGAAATAAATTGTAATGTAAAATATAATTGTAGTTTCAAATACCCTTTTGGAACTTCTCTCAGACTCCAAAGAACCAGACTTCCAACTTGCTCCAGCACACCTAGACACCTATTTGGGTTATAGACCTAGTTGATCAGATTAGGCCTGGGTTACAAAGGAAGTGTATGGGAATGCGACCAAAAGGAAGATCTAATTCTTCAAAAGGATTTTCTAATGTCTGAACATACCAATTCAACCATCTAACTCCTTCTAATGTCTGGCATCATGCAATCCATCAATTCTTGACTGTACTAGTTCAAACACTTACAAAGTTTAGGCTAGGGCTTGGTTGTAAAAATATGAATCCAACTCCCCTGATCTTGTCCCTCTAGAATATCATAATAAACCACCCTAAATTGCATCCTACCAAAGGCCATTGAGAGCCAATGACTAGATTTCAAGTTAGGGCCTCATCTTTGCGACACCCTAGGGAAATTAAGGGTTTTCGAACCTGCAGAAGAAAAATGTTGATATTTCCTCCCAAACACTACTTCAAGGGGTCAGACAAGATTCATATGAAATATTATTTAGTGTTCTACTTTACCAAGCCAATTTTTTACAAAATCATTCAATATTCTATACGGACAGTACGGAAAAGTAACAAAATTTAGGCGAAATCATATTTGTTTCATTTCATACTCTTTACCAAACTTCTCCGAATCATTTTGTGCCTTCGAAAAACCTTTCTCATATGTTGTAAAAGCACAAATAGGCTTCTCTCAATAACCACAACCAACTTTGAAATGGTTGTGACCATTGGAAGGAGGTTACATTCTTACCGGCAACTTTTCAAAAGTTGCTTTGACAACAATGACAACTTTGAATTTCTAAGCACCTAAATCTTACCAAAAATATCTAAGGACATCATTAACCTTTAAAACACCTAAGACAACATTCTAGGATCATAAACACAAAATTTCAGGATTCAAACCCACATCGCCTAATAGACCTCTAGGCTTATATGTGCACCTGAGAGATTATTGACCACACAAAGACATTTTATTACATCTAGGGTGATCCTTGATATCCAACCCATTATAAAAACATAATTAAACATAAAACAAACACTAGACACCCCTAATGGCATGAAAACACCATGAAAAGAAGAGTTGCCCTGCACCACAGTTTGCCTTGCTTTGATAGCTTCCTAACTTTCTTTTTCATCCTACTCTATCTAGAAACTAATCCCATAGAAATTTTCCTCATAATACTGTTAGTGATGGTGCATAGAGAGCATAAGGGGTTACCCATATGATGATATCCTTTCCTATACTCCTTGATTATTACTTCAAGGTTCATAACCCTAACTTGGAGCTCAATTATCTGGTTATGCAGTTTCCTAGTGTTGTCCTTCTCTGCACCTAAGGGTGAATCCTAAGAGCAAGGCACCATATCAATGTCATCCAGAGAGTTATGGGGTAGGGAAACTGGTTCAGAATTCTCCCTATCCTCCGAAGATTCACTCTCCTCTTCCATTTCCTCCTTGTAGTGTTCCTCTCGTTCTTCCTCTTCCACACAAAACTTCTCGTTATTTGTGTCCTCATTAGGGCAAGCTTCATCATCTTATAGGTTAAATTCCTTGGCCAATTCATGAATGGTCAATTTGGATTCAGTTTTAACCCTTCTATCTTTGGCTAGGAGATAAGAAGAACTTCTTTCTCTAGAGTTTCCCTCCTTATTTTTGTTCTCATGCAACCTCTCCTCTTCCTTCTCAGAGTAATGTAAGTCAAAGTCTATAGTGATACTTTTTTGGAGGAGTCTTTATCAAGCTTTATGGCCTTAACAAGATTGTTTCTAGGGGTTTCCAATTTTCTTTTATTAGTATTAATTTTAAGCAAGGCCACTTCTAGGGTTTCCTATTCTTGCAAAGCACATAGCTTCTTACCTTTAGATTTGGTCATAGGAGTACTATCGGGTGAAGGTAGGGGATTGGTATCAATAAGTTCAATTTTAATAGAGGATCCATGGGCCTTTTCCTTAGGTTCAAAGTTTCTAGGAAGGGTAAGCAAACAGTTGTGATGGTGGGAGTGGTCAAAGGCATATTTATACGTAGTATAAATGAGCCCTTGGTGCAACAGAGGGTTAGCACCATTAGCAATACTAGCCGCAAGTGAAGTGAAAAGAAAATAAGGAAAATTAATCTTATCATCATGCCTAATGTAATTCAGGATGGGAAAATGGTAGCCATGCACAGAGGTATACCTACCTTGTAAGGTAAAATATTTCATAACAAAATAGCTAATGATAGCATAGGACTTAGGAAGGATGGAACGATCATACCCATTTTGCACTACCACCAGCCTCTCTCCCTTCTTGAAGAATTTCTTCATGTAGGGCTTGTAATCTCTAGAGATTTTCCTTTCCCTTTTCTCACCCTCATTCTACAGCCCAGTAACTTTTGCTATGAGCTCCAACAAAACAGCAAAGGGAAATCGGCCAACAAACACCTCACCATTCTACCAAGACTTGCAGAATCTCACTGACAAGGCTCTATTGTAACCCTTCATGGCTAGAAAGAAGGGCATCTTACCAGCTCTATGAAAATAAAGTGATATCTAGTAAATATGAAAAAACATCAAATTTGAATAAAGATAATTCCTTAATAAAGTGACATCTAGTTAATATTTAAAATTCATTAACAAATTAATTGGGAGAATCAATATGTTTATCTTATTAAATACAATTTTAATCTTATCTAAATTATAATTTATGATGTTTCTTGAATTATTACAATCTTATATCATACTGGCCATAGCTAAGAACTATATTTGTTTCTTGTTCCTATGCGTACAAGATTAATGGTCGGTAATAGATTCTTCACATTGCACATTATGAGTCATAAATTTTTTCACTATCATTTTTCTCATTACATAAATATATTTTTGAAAAATATTTTAATTCTTCAAAAATGTTGTGCTACTACTTACTGGGAAGTGTATATCAACCATGACCTTCACATTGAGATTCATAAAGCATTAGTTGGTTCGTGCTTATAGATTTTGAATATTCTTTCAAAGTTCTAGTTTGTACATTTATTTATTTGGGTAATTAACTCTTTTGCATTTCTCTATATGAGGGAAACAATGTGGTTCCTTTTACATTGTCCTAGTGAACATTTTTGTGTATGACCAATAATATTGTTGAGAGAGTAAGACTAGTTTTTATTTTTGATTCACAAATTGGCATTAGAGTAGTTCAACAAGTATACAATGTTGCTATTAGATATAATATCCAAAAAATAAAAAGACAATTAAATAAATTTCAACAAGATATTGTTTCTTGATGTTACACTATAAATATTGTACAACTATTTTCAGAAGAAAAAAATATCTAATTTGAGTACTCGGAAGAATTCTACAATTTTACATGTAAAAATAGTTAAAAATCACTCTACCTAATATTTGCAATGCTTAGAGTGAAATAAAGACAAGTCAATTAGTCAAATTAGATGTAATCTAGCCAACCATTTCTTCTAAAAGATTCCAAAATTTACAAGATTTGAATTTCGACCATGTAAAAACTCAACATACCTTAATATAAAAGATAACTATGTTATTATACTTTTCTTTTATAATAAATGATGAGCCATGTGAATAAATTAGTACATATTAATTAAAAAATTAACAATTATTTACATATATAATGATGAAACACATATCCATCCAATTAAAAGTTGAGGTGACTGATCAAATATTCCCATGCAAATAATGCACGACCATACTACTTAATAATTGATTACAAACCATGGAGGTTGCAAAGTGCCATTGGTTGTCAAACAAGTTGTGGTGACATGTTTCTCTGTTCTACAAAATATTCAAACCCCACTTGAAAACAACCCATCAGAACCCCACGCCCCAAATCCCCTTAGTGAAAAGCCCCACCCCTCCACCTAATGATGCTTAATTACAAGTAACTATAAATGATAATATCACTATGCTCTAAGAAAAATGATTTAATCTAAAATGTGCCCAATATTCCCCCACATGTATCATAGTTTGCAAATTCAATGCAAGCCATTGATAATATACTTAGATCTCAATTGATGCACATCTAGATAAAATCCACCTTTAGAGGGAGGAGATGTGATATTTCTATGTTGATGGATTGTTGTATAGATGGATTTTGGGTTTGTATATTAAAAAATAAACTACAGATCCATACTTTAATCTAATCTATTTTACTCCCCATAACTAGTAACAAAACCAAATTCAATGGTTAGCTTAATTTTTCCTTAATTGTGTCTATATACCTAATTAGTGTAAGGATCCCGATTTTTCATTTTCATTAATTAGTTAAATTCACAAACTTACCTAACCTTGAAACTATAATTAGGTTTTTAGATCTAAATTTATCTTTGACTTTAAAATTTTTATATATGATTTCCATATAATTTTACTTGAGGGATAAAGAAGGTTGATATACGCTTTGAAAAGATCTTTGGAAAGTTTGTGAAAGAGTGATTGCGATAAGAATTGATCCATTTGTAGTCATATAACAAATTTAAGCTACCAAATAATAAGTATTTGATTTTTTTTATTTTATGAATATTATTTTACTATTGATCATTGCATTGGTTGTGTGATAGGGATATTCAATATAATTTATTAATCTTATAGTACATCTTATCTCCTTATCATGATATTCAAATCCTTTTTTTAATGTTGGCCACTAATTATATTCCTTTAAAAATTTTCATTTGGTGGTTTTGACCATGAAATTACTATTGGTGTTGGAAATAAGCCACACCTGGACTGACGATGGACTGGTCCAAGAGGGGCCAGTAGCTCAGTGGTAGAGCACTCCAGCAGCGTATGGAAGGTCCTAGGTTCAAGTCCTAGCTGGTCCATGTATCAACATGGTATCAGAGCCAAGTCAATCAAACTTGAGGCTATTCAATTTTGTGAATAATTTAAGAACAAGGTTATATACTACATCACATTTCTCCAATGGCCAGTGCTATCAGATTCGAAGACAGACTTTGAGGTGGTGATGATTTTTCAGCCTGGAAGTTCAGAATCTAGATGATCTTAAAGGAGAACAAAGTGGATTCATTTGTTCAAACTAAAAATGATCAACCTGAAAATGAACCTGACAAAACCGCATGGATTGAAGGAAATGAAAAAGACATCAAAATAATAGTTGATGGGGTAAGAAACAACATAATGCCCATCATAAGAAAACATCAGACAACCTATAAAATGTTCAAAGCACTTGAAAGCACATTTGAAATATCAAATGCAAGTCAAACTCTGGCATTAAAATGAGAAATAAATCATATCACCATGAACAAGGGGGAGACAAACAATGCCTACTTTATGCGGATATCAACTCTAAGAGATGAACTAGCAACTCTGGATTACGAGATCTAAAGAAAAGAGTTAACACTCATTGCTCTAGATGGGTTGCCTAGTGGATGGACTACATTCATCCAAGGCATCAGTGCAAGCTCCAAATATCCTAAGTTTGAAAGATTAAGGGATGATTGTCTCCAAGAAGAATCAAGATTGAACAAGATGGGAATAAAACAAAAGAACATAGATGAAGACCTTTAAGTCCTAAATACTAACACAAATAAGACAACCAAGAAGAAGCAATTTAGGAAGAGGAAGGGTCATCAAGGCATGAACACTTCAAAGAGAGGCCTATCACATATTCAATGCTATAGGTGGGATAAGTTTGGGCACTTTGTTGCAAAATGTCTAGAGAGAGCCAAACAAGCCACATTTGCCAGAGCAAGAAAATCTAAAAGAGAAGATAACTCCCATAACTATGTCCTCTACTCAACACTTACAAGCCATGTATCAAATAAGTCTAACTCCTGGGTGATCGACAATGGTTCATCCAGACACATTATAGGGTTTAGAGAAGTGCTAGACTCCATGACAGCGGACAATGAAGAGGAAGTAACCATCAGAGATGATTCCTCACATCCAGTTAAAGGAATTGGTTCCTGCACCATCAAACTAAAGACAAGCATATCATTGCAACTCGAAGGAGTACTATATGTCCCTGAAATCAAGAGAAATCTAGTCTCCATATCAGCCATAGAAGATAATGGATACAAAGTAAGTTTCATGGAGAACAAGGTGTTGGCTTGGCCGAAAAATTCTTCCATCAAGAAAGCTAAAGTCATTGGTCAAAGATGAGGCTATTTGTATGAGTTGTGCACAGAGCCCAACCTAGCCTTGATTCACGAAGCAACAAATGCAAATGAGGTCTGGCATAGAAGACTAGGCCACCTAAATTATAGAGCTTTGTCATCTATGGGAAACCTTGTCACAGGTTTACCTAAGTTACAACAATATCATTCAAAGGCATGCAAGGGATGTGCCCTAGGTAAAAATATTAAGGGTGCCTTCCATAATAGTACTAGGAAAACAAGCAAAGTATTAGAGTTAGTTCATTCTGATGTATGTTGACCTATGTCCACTCCCTCTCTAGGGGGATGTTAGTATTATGTAATATTTGTTGATGACTACTCTAGGAAAACTTGGATCTACTTTCTGAAGTGTAAAGAATCAGAAGAGATCCTTAGTAGGTTTAAAGAGTTTAAATCACTGACAAAGAACTACTCAGGTAATAAAATCAAAACCCTAAGGACTGATAATGGGGGGAATACACATCAGAATTATTTAGATATTTTTGTAAAAACTTAGGGATTAAGAGGGAGCTAACAATACCTTATAATCCTCAACAAAATAGGGTAGCTGAGAGGAAAAAATAGGACAATTGTAGACGCTGCCAAAGCCATGATTCTTGATCAGAATCTAAATATCAATCTTTGGGCAAACAAAACTAACACTGTTGTGTATATCCAAAACAGATGTCCTCACTCACATCTTGAAGATAAAACTCCTAAGGAAGTATTTACCAAACTAAAGCCAGATATCAGCCACCTTAGGACATTTGGGTGTCCTGTCTATATACATGTACCTAAAGAGAAAAGACTAAAACTAGAACCTTCTGGAAAAAGGGGAATACTTGTAGAATATAGCGAAACATCCAAAGCCTATAGAATATATATACATGGTCAGAGAAATATTGAACTTAGTAGGGATGTAATCTTTGAAGAAGACCTAGCCTTCAAAAGAGCCCTAAGTAGAATAGAGCCTGAAATCTATATCCCCACTCCTAACACAGAAGAAGACCCTAGTCCTAAGCTTCAGAGGGAGAATCTTGAGGAAACCATAGGTGAAACTTCAAACACACCTAGATAAAACCTCAAGAAAAGATCTCTATGGGCCACCAAGACTGTAGCAAAAGCTCAAAAGTTTGCTGCTCCTTCAGGGAAAGCAAAAGACCTAACAAATTCACTAGCTATGTTGCTCTTATGAATGATCTCTATAAAACTGAACCAAACAATGTATCAGATGCACTGAAACATCAAGTATGGAAGGATGCCATGTCTGAAGAGTATTAATCTATAATGAAAAATGATGTTTGGGAGATTGTTCCTAGGCCAACCAAGAAATCTATGGTTTCATCT
The DNA here is from genome assembly GCF_030272615.1 of Cryptomeria japonica. Lineage (NCBI taxonomy): Eukaryota > Viridiplantae > Streptophyta > Pinopsida > Cupressales > Cupressaceae > Cryptomeria > Cryptomeria japonica. The sequence continues at coordinate 643,269,558 of NC_081407.1, read as the reverse complement.
AAATGGTTATTCAAAAGCAAACATGCTGCAAACGACAGCATTGAGATACACAAGGCCAGATTTGTAGCCAGAGGATTCTCACAAAGGGAGGGAATAGACTATGAAGAAACATTTGCACCCGTTGCCAGGTATACATCAGTGAGAGTTGTATTAGCCATTGCAGCAGCAAAAGGATGGAAGGTACACCAAATGGATGTTAAGACAACATTTCTAAATGGTGAGATCTCAGAAGAAGTCTACCTAGAGCAACCTGAAGGGTTTGAAATTTATGATATAGAGTCTCATGTGTGCAAAATCAAGAAATCTCTCTATGGACTTAAATAGGCCCCCAGGGCTTGGTATGAAATAATTGACACCTATCTCTCAGGACTAGGCTTCTATAAAAATGATGCAGATCCTAATCTCTACTACAAAAGAAATAAAGATGATATGCTAATGTTGATTTTATATGTTGATGACTTATTAATCACAGGAAATGATCATCTTATAGATCAATGCAAGAATGATCTATCCAAAGAATTTGATATGAAGGACTTAGGACTCCTTCATTACTTCCTAGGATTGGAAGTATGGCAGAATTCTGACAATATTATACTAAACCAAGGAAAGTATACCTTGGACATTTTGAAAAGATTCGAAATGCATAACTGGAGACCTATGACGTCTCCCATGGAAACAAATTTACATAAACTTAGGGAAGCAACAACAGAGTCACAATCCACTGATCCTACACTCTACAGACAGATGATTGGGTCCCTGATGTATCTAGTGAATACAAGGCCAAATATCTGTTATGTTGTCAATGCCTTAAGTCAGTTTATGTGTGAGCCTAAAGAAATTCACTTGATTGTAGTGAAACACATTATGAGATACTTACAAAGTACTCTAAACCTTGGTCTCAAATATGACAAAGTCAATCTAGACCTACACGGATTTACAGACTCAGATTAGGCTGGGAGTGTGACTGACAGGAAAAGCACTTCAAGGTGTTGCTTTAGTTTAGGACCAGCCATGATATCTTGGATAAGCAGAAAACAGTCTTCTATAGCTCAAAGTTCCATCGAGGCCAAGTACATTGCAGCTTCCATGGCTACTCGAGAAGTAGTATGGCTTAGGAAGTTGCTTGTGGGACTATTTGGTGAACCTATGAAACCCACTGTCATCCATTGTGACAACCAGAGCTGCATAAAGCTTTCTATAAATCCAATATTTCATGATAGATCCAAGCATATTGAGATTCCATACCATTATGTGCGAGACATGGTAGATAAAAATGTGATCAAATTGGAATATGTTAGCACAAGAGATCAAACTGTAGATATTCTGACCAAACCACTTTCCAGAGTGAAGGTTGATCACTTTAGAAAAGGTTTAGGTATGATAGAAAGGTAATCTTCTTTGTAAATAAGATGTTTAATGTGTAAACTTCTTTTGTCATGTTGGGACATTCTGGGTTTCACCCGTGTGTTCATATCTAAGAGGTGATGATCTCTCAGATTATGAACACTTGTATGTAGACATCATAAGGTGACAATCTTATGATTCTCTAAACCAGTTATCATGTTGGATCTCTGGTATGTCATGGATGTGCCATGATGGTGTTGTGATAAAATATTTGTATGAAATGTTTGTGCACATATCACAACCTGGATAAGATGAGAATTTAACCATCCTCATATGTTTATCCTTAGTATTGCATGTTTAGGCAATATTGATATCACATGTTTAGGTGATATCTTGTCATAATGAAATGATGAATCTTTTATATCACATGGTTAGGTGATACTCTATGTCACATGCTTAGAGTGATGCTTTATAATTGTATATTATGTCATGATGATACTTCATATCATATGTAAAGATGATATATATTCTTGGAGACTGACATTATGGAAAAAGAAATGTGATACTGGTTACTTTATCTATCTTCCAAAGCTAAGAGGGAGTGTTAATGCTTTAGTAGCTTCTACAAGATAAGATTTTCCTAACTCATTAATCTCCTCTATTCTGGTTTTGGTTTACTCATCTATGCTATTAGATTATCTGATTTATGCTTTCCAAACTGAATATGTTTATCAGACTGTAACTTTAATCTTGATTATGATATTGATATTGGATAAAGATGGAATAGATCGATGACCTGCTTAACATAGCTAAGCATCGAACTAAATGCTATCGGGCTAGTAACCCGATAGCATATTAATGTTGATTCATTTATGAATCAGCATTAATATACTATCGGGGTATTAACCCGATAGCATATAATGCTATTAGTTATTGTTATTGTTTATATCGATCCATTATAATCTGCTTTAACACTGATTCATTATCGGGTATGTTTATATCGACCTGTTAACATATACAAATGGCACCTATTAGTTATCATAAACGCCAAAGTGAATTGGTAGACAGTCACGACCAAGTGACATCTTGGTCGGACATGTCTAAAAGACATGTCCGATCAAGGTGCCACTTGATCATGACTACCTTGCTATATATACATCATTCAAAAGAAAAGGAATGATATTGAAATCGATACATGTTCATCCTTCAGACCTGCACAAAAGAAAGATGATATTATTATTGTCATAATAATAGTACAAAAATTGAAAATACACTATCTAGCATATAACTTGTTCATTAAATTAGAAATTGCAATAACATCAACATGGTATCAGAGCCAGGTCTAGGCTAGGAGCCCCAAGCACAAGAGAGGTGTGGCTTAAGGGGGGGTGTTGGTGTTGGAAATATGCCACACCTAGACCGATGATGGACTAGTCCAAGAGGGGCCAGTAGCTCAGTGGTAGAGCACTCCAGCAGTGTATGGAAGGTCCTAGGTTCGAGTCCTAGTTGGTCCATGTCTCAACAATTACCACCACAAATCTCTTGGGGACACTCAATAATTTTTTTAAAGGATTGTTCTTTATTAAAAAAACTTGACAAGCGACCCATGATAGGTAGGAGAGTTGGCTTGGGCAGTGGGTTTGCTCCCCATGGGTCTTGAGTTTGACTCTCCAATCTTAATTTTTATATGGTGTGTATAATGTATGGGCCCTTACCCACAACCAAGGGACTAGATTCACCTTAGCTTGCCTTAAAAAAGGGCTCTAGGATGGGTCATGGAGATAACCTTCGGCACCAGAAAAAACCTGACAAGCATCCTATCGCAGTTTCACCACAATAATTCACCTTGAAATAACATATCTTTACTTAAGTATTCATATTATTTCGGTACAATGGGCCACCACTTTATACTATGAGCTATCCTTAAAAGGACAAGGGGAAATATCTAGATTATTAAGTTTAGCTAATGTACTTCTATTGCATCTAAGTTTGCTTCTATCATAAGTTCTTTTAAACCTTGTGTTAAACTTCTTTTGTTGATTGTACCTTCATATCACACTTTCAAATCTTATTTAGCCACCTAAAAATTTTTATAGAGGTCTATTACTGAGTAAATTCAACACAAAAGAATGAAGGCTATAACCAAATTTACTATAAGATTATTTTTCCCCTTCTTTTATTTTCTTTTTTTACCCCTATTTTCACTCTCTTTTTATAAATAGTAGATATCTATCTTATAAAATATAATATTAGGCTATATTATTATAATAGGTTTGTGTTGTTGTGGTTTTCTTATCTTTGAGCAAAAACAATAGAAAAAAATCATTGGAACTAGTCATTTTGTGTAGCTTTGATGCATAGGGTAGTTATATGCCCTTTTATCCCACACATCACAAAATAATTTAAAAGTTTTATGTTTCTTTGCCATTTATATCACTATTAATTATGTCCACTTTGGTGATTGACACACTATTATTTTCTTTGTTCGTCTAATTGTATAGAAGTGTCCCCCTTTCCTTTTCTTCACCCCTCTAGTGTTTTGATCTAGGAATCCTTAATGTGTATTTTTCTAGTGTTGATCATTCATGACTCCTTGTTACATATATTTTTGGTCAAGAATCTTATACATTCTTGTGTTGTCGTAAGTTATTTTATTATCTAGTGCAATGTGTGTTTCTAAACTTTAGTGAAATGGTGGATGGATGTTTTTTATATTCTTTTTATTTTTATTCTTTTTGTATTTTACTTTATATATTTTACTTTTATCATGTTTTTTACTTTATATATTTTACTTTTATCATGTTTCACTATATATATCTCTTCTCCACTCTAATTAGAGTTATCTAAGGATAGGTTAAGAGTTGACCCCTAATCCAATGCTTCAATTGCATGTAAATTCTTGGCCTAAGGAAATTTGCATCATGTATTTCATACTCTAAACTAAGAACATTTAAAAATTTCATCAATATGAACCTTGCCATTAGATTCATTATCAAGACCTTATTATTTATTTTTAGAAAATGGTATAGTTTATCCAATGTGTGTAATCAATTCAATTGTTATTATTTACCTATTCAAGATATAGGTTGGCTACTAGATTCTTATTCTTTTGATTCACTTAAATGGCTTGGGCATGGATGGATTTTGTTAGATATTTTTGGACCCTTCTCCAATTCAATCCCTAGATGTGTAAGTCATTAATGTATTTGCTAAGAATATTTGCATGAACTTCTCTATCTATGATGACTATTCTTCTTAGCTATGGCCATCTCTTTCCCTTGTACTTAGAACTAGAAAACCTTTAAAAAATCAACTACTACTATTTCACTTAAGTTGATTTATTATATTAGCTCACTATGAAAATATGTTTACAAATTGAAACTAGGATGGACTAAAATGATTATGAATGTGTGAATCTTTAAAAACTAAGAGATGTATCTTAGAAATAAATTAATTAGGTAGTTGAATAACCATAAGAAGATACTAATAAAAATAAAACCATGAAAGGTAAGATAATTTATCTTTGGATGTCTAGAATGTCTTAAGTGTCAAAAAAAATGTAATACCTTGGAGAATTAATAACTAAATTTATTTTGTTTGAAGATATTTTTTATTGATGAATGCTTATTTTAGTGTATGTTTAAAATGAATATATATGAAAAAATATGAGTATTCTAGTAATTAATGTCTCAATTTTGATTAATGGGCTACCTTATATCCTTAAACTCTTTGATAACTTGACATTAGATAAAGTGTACGCACAATATGGACTAATGTAATTTTAGAGAGCCAAGCAAGAAAGGAAGTAAGAGAATCAACTTGGGCCAATCTAAATAGTGATAAATTTGTAACCTTATAATCTATTACAAACACGATGAAGTAAAGTGATAGGTTAATTACTTTAGAAAAATATTGTCCACAACGATATACTTTTAAAGTTTCTTCAAATATAAAGTCCATACCTTATTGAAATTTAAATGTGTCTTAGAGGACAATCAAAATTGAAATGCTTTTGAGTTGAGATCTTTGTCATCTCATAAATTTTTAGAGATTCTCCAACTTGTTTGCAATGATCAAACTAAACGAGAATAAGAGATTGTCACTTCAAAAAGAATCATTGTCATTTAATTTCTATTTTCCATTAAAATTAAGATAGTGATAAACATCCTTGAATTTTCTCTCTTCTTTCTTTAACAATGATTTCTCACTATTATTGAAAAAAATTATAAAATGGTACTTGCTAAATTGCAAGATCTAAAAGGAAACCAATAGGGGAAGAGCACCAGTAGTTGGGCACCCTAACTTTGCGCTTCTCAAAATCCTACATGGAAATTTCAAATCACTCCCAATTTTTTACAGTAGCTTACTTGGCAAGTCCCCTACTTATAACTAAGCTTTCAACACCACATCATCATGTTTTTTCCAAGGTGTCCAAAATAGCCCCCGCAAAAAGTGAGACCAACAGGCGTGCAAAGGAGGCCCCAATAGTTGTGTAGCTGATATGGCATCACCTGATTGGTTACTTTTTACAATATTAGTACATTTCCTAACAACTATTGGTACATTTCCTAACAAAAATTGATATTTTATGTTTCAAACAATAGGTTTTATTTGTTCAGTTTTTGGAACAAAAGATATCAACAACCCTCACAACAATTGGCACATGCTCAACTACTGATGCTCTTCCCCTAATGAGAAAATCTTTATTTTCATATGATAGGAATAACTGTGCATGATTTGACAAGTTAAAAATAAAAGAATCTCTCGAAGTAGTTTACTTTTCTTTAACATTTATGCAAGAGAGAAAACAACAAACCATGTGCATTATGAGAACATCTTTATTTACACGATAGGATAAAGGAAGCTATTAATCTAAATGTGATAGATATGGCAAGTTTAAAATAAAATGATTTGGTTGGCTTGACAAAAGCCTCCTCTTTAGCTTTTTACCCTCTGGCTTAAAACTATAATGACTTCAGGAATATTAAAAATTGATGCATTATCTACCGACTAGAAAACTGAAAACATCGTTGATAGGATAGATTAAGCTCCAACTAGTGGAAACAATTTATTAGCAGAGACATTAAGCATGATTGCTACAACTTTCTCCGTTAGTTTGATTTCATGTGAATTTTTCAAATCTCGCCATTCCTGCTAGCAAGAGGGTTAACGTTTCCCCTGTTGAGAACATAAACTTGAAAACCAAAAAAATACAAGTTTGATCATATTTGTAGAGAAACCTGAGTAAATTTAAAATCCCTAGTATTAAAAGGACTAATTAATGCCTGATATGAGTATAGAAGGCCCTTCTGCTCCATCATATATTTGAGGCAGTTATTGTCAAATGTATTGGGCCAAACAATGTCTAAAGGAGAGAGGTTGATATTGTCAATGCTATTGTTTCTAGGGCAACTTGCTCGGAGAGAAGCTTGATATTCGAGTAGCAGATCAAGCGGATGTCCTCTGCTATGCTTTCTAGCGTTGAGTTCTGCCTGTGGGTTAAAAACCCTCCCACAGCGAGGTGGGCTAGCACTTTTTTCTGCAGCATCCAGCTTAGAAAACAGCTCCCCTCCTTCACATGCTATAGAAACTCTTGTGCTAAACGGGCAGATTTAGTGTGCAGCAGATCTGAGCGAATGGCCCACAGGAAAGGCTATTTGCTCCCCTCCAAACACCCTAGACAAATTTCATCAGATGGTCTTCTAATAGATGACACCGACTATGTATCCAGCCACTCCAAATATCTGCATTGTAATACCATATGCTTTCCTTGCTTTGGTTTGTAGGTAGGATTTGAAAATGTGCGCGGGAGGGAGATTAAGATTCAAAATTGAAATTCAAACTTAACCATCGTAGTGACTGTCAGCTGGAGAGTTAGAAGGATGTAATGGAAAACTGAACGGAGAACGGAAAGTTAAGTGAGCCCACCACACGCCACCTGGTTCTGTCGCCCTTGAAAATATACAGCATTTCTTCTTTGCTTGTGTTGTCCTCCCTTCCACTATCTTCCCACATGCTCTTCGCTATCCATATGAAGTGCTCTGTTATGCTTCATTGTTCTCCTCCACATTTGTTCAAGTGGGAATGCTATATTTATATTTTTTAAGCAACCGTATCCATAGGATTTCATGAACACAACATTTTGCATCGTGCTCTATTTCCTTGGCCCACTAATTTCCTTCGAAAAGCCCTCTGAGGTAGTGAAAGAGGAACAGCCTCTGAGTTGTCAGAGAAAAGGTTTACGAGGTCCATAGGCCTGAGAAATAAAGGACTGAACCCATGTGAATATTTGAAGATTGACGTATGGTTGTCATATTCCTTAAAACCAGCAGTTAGCACGTTTTTGTCAGAGAAAAGGTTTATGAGGTCCATAGGCCTGAGAAATAAAGGACCGAACCCATGTGAACATATTTGAAGATTGATGTATGGTTGTCAGATTCTTTAAAACTAGCAGTTAGCACGTTTTTTTTGTTTTTTTTTTAAATGAAATTGATAAATAGTGAAATGATTGAGATTTATCTTATCAATTCAAAAGTAGGCATTCTTCACAATCTCACTAAAATCAAAGGAAATAAAATGTTTCATTTTAAAATTCAATTTGTTACTTTTTAATAAGATTGTCTAAGAACCGAATTACTTTCAACTTTTACATATGATTTCTATGTTTACAAGTTTGAATCACATTTGTAGATCTTGTATGCAGTTTTTAGATTTGATTGTGTTGGAAATTTTTACCATCAATGTTTTGAATCACACTTTGTGATTCATCATCACGATGGAAGAGAGTTCAAGGAATTGAAAATCAAGAAAAAAGTTACTAACAAGAAAAAAGAGTTGTAGATACTGGTATCCTAAATCTTATAATGAAAGTCAAGAAAAAGTTACTAACATTATTTTTTGTTGCTTTTTGAACAGAACAATTAAAGATGAAAATCTGATGAATCAAAAGAATACTAATAAAATTATAAACTATAAATTAATTTTGTTTTTCCTTACCAATGGTATGCATACTTATAGCATCATTTAAGCTCTAACAAATTAACATTTATGTACCAAAGATTCAACCTTTATTCACCATAAATGTTACTCATTTTTTATGAGGATGATGCCAATACAAGTTCAACATAATGAACAAAATTACATTTCTCTATGGATTAAAATTTCAAAATGTTATTGCACGTTGAGGCTCACCTTACATTTGTTAGAAAGGAGATTGCAGCATCAGAGATCTAGCTTAACGTGCTAGCTAAAGTAAAAAACATAACATATTGTGACCACTGGGATTAATTTTAAGCACAAATTATAACATTAAATAATAAATGAAAATAAGAGCTAGTAACTCATGTTTATAGAGAATTGCAACCAATATAGACAAATTCAACATGCATAGAGCTAATTGTGCCCAGATCCAAACTTGGAGAACATGGCTACCCTCACAATCACATTGCTTTCTTACATTTGTGTTGATATTCAATTTCATAGATTGTGCTAATAACAATATTCACAAATTAGTCATTTTTCTCCATATGGTACATAATTGCAATTTAATTGATGCTATAATTGCAATGGTTTCGAAAACTATCTTCACATATTGTTTTGTTGATTATAAACCAATTGAATTTGACACATTTATTGATTCGGGATGGTAAAGATCTTTTTCCAAGACTAAGGCAATTTTATAAAGATTTTAGAAGCCAAAGCCAAAACTTCCAAATGGACATCCTATCACTAGAGAAAAGCTAAAACGGGGAAGGTATGTACAAGATGTCCATATTAAAATTCAATGTAAAAAATTCATCAGATATTTTGTCCATATTAAAATTCAATGTAAAACATTCATCAGATATTTTGTAGAATTTAATGATATGGGTAGTGATATTATGTTGGGATATTTATTTTTGGTCAAATATGAACTATTACTCTTGAAAGAAAGGAGATGTCTCTACACCACAAAGATGAAGCGATTAAAATACAAATCTTGAAAGTTGTTACATATATATTGGAAGGATTGGACAAAGGAATGGACAAAAAAGGTTGCAGAAGAAATAAATTTTAAAAAAGAAATAGCAAAAATCAAAGAAAGATATGAAAATATTGTTGTAGTTTGCATCTTCTGGAATTTTGATTTGTAGAACAAGAACAATGTGAAATTAGAATAAGATTTTAATGCATGTTTGTGATCCATCCTACATATCTACTTATTCCTAGTGAAGTCAAAGGAATGGATGAACATTTCAATGATTTGGTAGAAGGCAATTTTATTAGAAAAAGTAAAAGTCTATTTGCATGTTCTGCATTTTTTTAAACAAAAGAGTTGAGAGAAAGAGGAAAGAAAAGATTATGTATAAATTATAAACTTCTTAATGATATTATTTTAAAATTTAATTATCCCGTACTATTTAGATCAGATTTGATTAGAAGAGAAGCAAATAAACAAAAAGAAAATCAATGTTTAACTGTAAATCAATATTCTAGTAGATCAAGGTAAAAGAGGAAGACAAGTATAAAACATCATTCTCAATTCAACAAGGACTATTTGAATGGAATGTCATGTCATTTGCCTTGTACACGACACTTGAATACTTTCAAAGAAGAATGGATCAAGCTCTCAAACATTTGAGAGATTTTTATACTATTTATATTGATGATATAATTATTTTCCCTGACAATGTTACTGATCATATTGAACATCTGAAATAATTGTATACAAAAATAATGGAAAATGGAATTTGTCTCTCAACAATGAAGATGGTGATTGGACAAACAAATTTTGATTTTCTTGGATTACATCATGATAAGGGTTAGATCAAATTACAACCATAGGTTCTTAAAAGAATCTAAGAATTTCCAAATTTGACATATAAGAAGAAAATTCAAAGGTTTCTTGGTTGCCTAAATTATGTAGCATCATTTTACAAAGAATTGGCTAAAGACAGAAAGGGAAATTAGGACCAACTTAAAGAATCATCTTCTGATTGGAATCCTTAGACAATAAAAGTTGTGCAACAGATTAAGGCCAAATGTCAAACTCTACCCCGTCTTCAAATCCCAACACAAGGTAATCCACTAATCTCATACAGTGATGCTTCTAACACAACAAGGTTTGATGTATTGATACAAGAAAATCTAGAAAAAGGGATAGAAATATGTGACTATTGATTTGGAACATTTACAAATACAAAATTTTGGTATCACGTCTTTAAAAAAATGATTTATGCTATATTCTTATTTTTAATTTATCTAATAAATGTTAAAAACTTTCTTGCTATATGACTAGATAGACAATTCTAGAAATAAATAAACCTAAATTTTTTTTTAATGGATACTTGTTTTTCATGTGAGATTTCCATGTTAGACTTATATTTAGCTCAAACCCAACACATTATATCACCTACCGGCTATTAGTATATAGATAAATGTAAAACCTATAAAAATTGTAACCACCTATGTGAGAAGATGTACTAGCAAAAAGAAAGACTCACCCAAGCAAGATGGAGGAACCTTCTTTTTCAATCATATCTTCCTCTTTATAATTATTTCCTTAGATACTTGAAGATATCACTTGTTAAATGAATGCCAAAAATATTGAAAATTTATACCTTTTCTTCAAAATCAATCTGCATTTTTAACTTCGAAGGAACTCTTTGAAATTTAGTGCTACAATTTTGTAGTTAATGTAATGTAAGGCAAGTTTTTCATTGCTTTTTCAATTGACCTTAGGTAATTTTTTCTTTGATTTTATTAATGTTGCAAGTTTTATTTATGTGCATTGTTTTGTCTCTTTGTTGTTATAAAGCACTACCATGTTTTAAGTCGGCATCTCAATAGTAACCTCATTCCTTTGGATCAAATGTCCCATCAAGATATTATCTGTAAATATATCAAGCACACGACCCTATTTTGTCGTAAGGCAGCATCCATGAATTACAATCCTGATTTAATATTTTAATCGAAAGTTTAGTTTTCTCCTCTACTTTGCCTCTTTCGTTGCTCCCTCTATTAATAGTTGATACTTGATAATATATAAAAAATAATTTATAAGAATATCTTAAGATGTTTTATAGCTTGTTTTCCAGCATTACTAAGTTGCTTTTTGCAGTATTTCTCAATTTTGTGTATTGAAGAGAAAAGTATTACTATGTTTTAAAATGTGGCTGATTGTGACTATGAAAAGAAATCAAACTTAAGTTGCAAAGCTGAATCTTACACCATCCATTTAATACATATTGTATGTTATTTGGGTCTGTCATTGTAAACTATAAAATATAGCAATACAATGCATTTGATGAATACTATAGGCAGATTTCTAAACGTTAGAGCTCCAAAAACATGATTTCTCATTTCATATATATTTTATACAAAAAGCGCTACATTGTGCTTTTATAGAAGCATGATAGAATGAACCAAGAAGGGGAAAACTATAATATGTCTAATATTATGGGTCCTGAAAAGTTGAGCTTACACCATTTATTGAAATATATTTTGTATGTTTATTTATTCAGGGATAATATTATAAATTTTAAAACATTACAATGTGCAAATAAGCTAAAGAAGACTATAGTGGTATTGCTAAAAGTTAGAGCTCTATAAATAGGATTTTACAATTTATTTAGAACTTATACAAAATCAATGTGCACTACACCTTTTTCCAAAAGCATGGTACAATGAACCATGGAAGGTAAAAATTAGTATGTCTAAGATTATGGGTACTCAAAAGTTGAAAAACCTAACAAAATGCGTAATAAAACATAGTTGTACTTCTTGTCTTACCATATTCTAAATGTTAGGATTGTAAATGCCTACAAAATATACACAATTAGATCCAACTTTAGCTAACCATTTAACTAACCAGAGGAAACATTGGGACATAATTAAATTAACAAAAGGGGAAATATTTGGACATAGCCATGCATGGAAAAATCTTAACCATTGAAGAAACTTGATGTCCATGTTATTAAGCGATGCCCATTCCATTCCAAAGAATGAATGACTCATCTAAGGAAGTACCAAGAGATCTTGCCACTGTTTGCTCGTTCTGTTGAACTAACTACACTTGGCTTATGAGAATTCTTATTATTCCTTAAAGATCTCTATTGCATTCTCAAAGTTGCTTCCAAAGACTTAAAGTTTATAATGTCCAGTGTTGGGAAAATGATACACCTCTCCTGAAATGAGTATTTTGGTTAGTTCACAAATCTCTTGAAGTAGAGAAAATACCACCAATGAGAATTTTATTGTCATCCTAATAAGTCAGTTTTTCTAATTTGTGCCACTTATGCATGGAGTTTAATATCTACTCCATAATCATTGTCTCAGGAACTCTATTGATGAATTCTCAAAAAAATCCCCCAAATCTACAATTGCCTTTACCTTTAAATATGAATCAAAACTTGAACTTCAATATACAAAAATAAAAATAAAAAACTAAAATGGTGATGATAGCACTCTTGTTCAAGTATTTATTTTAGAACCATTTGTATACAACTTGAGAGAACTTAATATTTTTTTTATCAAATTTTTTTAACTAGCAAATAGCAATGAAAAATCAAATATAATAGCTATAGCATAGGGGCTTCACTTAGTGAATCTGGGTTATAGCACATGCATTCATGGCATACTAAAGGATCCCCCTATTTTCAAAAAATATTGCCCTAAACTCCTTTTTTGTCACCCCATCCCAATACACAATCCAAATTAAAAGCCCACCTATTTTCACCGATAGGCAGTATATTTGATGCAGGAGCATTGGTCTAGTTCCTACTAGTTGGGTAGTTTTAAGTGGCATTTCTTGAGAGCGTGGCATTTCTTCATGTTTGAGTGTTTAGCGGCGTGGTTTTGGGTTTATTCCCTTGTGTTCATGGTCTTTGTCGTGTTTGATTTTTAGAACATTTGGCTTTATTTCCAGTGAGATGTGGATTCCGGTATTGGCCTAGTTGATAAGTCTTTACTGGTTAGTTTGACAATGTGTTGAGCGAAGTTTGATCGAGTTGCAGTTGATCTTCATGACTTGCGGATTATTGGAGATGTTGCTTTGGGTCTTGGCCAGTATTCTCGGAGGTCCACGCATCGTTTTATGTTTTGTGTTTCTTCTTAGTGATTTGAGTCGATATGTTACCGTTGCACGTTTCATGAACCGGTTGGTTTTTGGGCCGACTTGATTAAGTTGTAATTATTTGTGGGCGGTAAATATATGAGCATTTACGAATAATTTGGAAATATAGAAGTCAAAAGATAGAAGACAGAGTTATGAGATCGAGCGAAGATGTAGATTCAACAGGATTTTGATCTGGTTGGACTAAGGCTAGAAGGCTGAGGTCCAGATTAGGGTAGAACCGACAGACTATTCCCAGAAGACTTTTTGATATGAGGAGGATCTGCGGATCTTGTAATTATGTTGTAAGCATTATTTGTATTCTGGATTGTGATCTAGCAAGTGGCATGTGTAATTCTCCAGATTGTAATAAGATTCATTCACATTGTTTACCGGTTATGTGTTATGTGTTGTTACCGGTTGTTCTTTCTCCTATTTTCGGCATCTTGTTACCAGTTACCGATATGTTGTGCATGATTTATGTGTTAAGCTGTAAGGTTGGTTTGTCCTTCATTGGGTCTCCTTGCCTTGACTGCGTCAATATTGTACCCTCATTTTTGGGATATTAAAACCCCCAATATGAATGCACGTGATATAATATTGTCTAGCCAGTGAAGCCCACATGAGCTATAGTTAATAGATCCAGGAACAATTTTATAGGTTTTAAGTCACAATTCACAACTTTTGAAAGATAATTATGATTAAACATTCCATATCATGGTCTGCATCTATAAATATGCTAAAAAACTCACTAAATGCCAATTCAAAATTTTTTTAATTCTCTTTGTTAGGGTACAAATGCTTCTATTTGTTGGATATGGTTGGTCATTGTTTCCGCTACGATATTTTGTTGTCATTGATGTTAACATATTCCTGTGATTTTCTTCAGAGTTGTTGATTGGGAAGATTTTTTGATCTGGTTTGTAGTGTTGGTTTGTTGATCACCATTCTGAAGAGTTTAGTATATCCTTTGCTATATTCCGGCATGATCAGATCTCGTGCTGATATTTTGGGATATTGTTGGGGATGGTCTTGTGTGTCTTCAATTTAGATGGTTCATGATCTGGTGCTCCGCAAGTTATCTTTCTTCATGACAGTTGCAGATTGGTTGTGTTCTTGAGCTTTGAGACATTGACCGATGAAGATTTAAAAAGTGGTATTGGTGCAATTGTTTTAGATGATTCTAATGTGCTTGCTAGTGTTTCCTATTCATATCATATTTGCTCTGGCGATCTGCATTGATCGTTGTGCAAGTTTTTTTGGTGGTTTTCATCAACTGGTATGGATTTGTGTGTTATGTGGTATTTCTGGTGGTGTAGCATGTTGTGGTTTATTTTGGCATGATTTTAGGTGGATTTGTGCATTTGGAAATTTGAACTAGGACCATGTCATTTTATGTAAACCATTATACTGGTCTGGTGGTCGGTCTTTATATCATTTGATGTAATTTTTTAATTATGAGTTGAGGGTAAGGGTTTAGCCGATCTTGTTATAAAGGTTGATGAATTGTATATATAGGTGATATATTCATGTAGTTTGGGTATTGTTGTTGTGTCTTCATTATCAGAGAGAGGTTTGTGTGTGAACAAGTGATTTATCCTTCGATATTGAGTTTGAGGAGAGCTTGGTGTTGCAGGGAAGACATACGTGCTTAACTAGAACTGTAATCAGGCATTTGAAGTATACATTGAACAACCTAATGGATTTTCATTGTCGAATGATGGAGACATGGTATGTATATTGAAGAAAGCTCTTTATGGATTGAAACAAGCCCCTAGAGCCTGGTATGCTAGACTAGATAAATATTTGTTGAGATTGGGATTTAGTAAAGGTACTGCTAATAGTAATCTACTTTAAGATAGAAAATGATAACATCCTAATTGTTGAAGTCTTTATTGATGATATTATCTTTGGTGGTGATGATAACTTGAGCATGAAGTTTGCTGATGATATGCAGAAGGAATTTGAGTTATCTATGATTGGTGGGATGTTCTTTTTTTAGGTTTGCATATTGCACAAACAGGAAAAGGTATATTCATATCTCAAACTAAGTATGTGAAGGAATTGTTGAATAAGTTTAGGTTAGATGACTCCAAACCGGTTGGAACTCCTATGGTGACTAGTTGTACATTGTCTAAAAATGATGAATCTCCTAAAGCTAATTAGAGTTTGTATATATCTATGGTTGGTGGACTTCTATATCTTACTCGGACTAGATTGGACATTATGCATGCTATGTGCATGGTTGCTAGACATCAAGATGGTCTGAAAGAGAGTCATGTCACTACTGTTAAGAGGATATTAATATACTTGAAGAGAATTGTGGATTATAGACTGTGGTATTCGAGGAATGATGATTTCATACTTTGTGTTTACACTTATGCTGATTGGGTTGGTGATGTTGATGACCGAAAGAGAACTACTGGTGGAGCATTCTTTTTGGGTAAGAAGTTGGTTTCATGGGATAGCAAGAAACAAGATTTAGTATCCTTATCTACTACTGAAGTTGAGTACATTGATGCTACTAGTAATTGCACTTAGGTAGTTTGGATGAAGCAAATGTTGAAAGATATCAAAGTTGTTTATGATGAGCCTACTATTATTTACTGTGACAATTCCAGTGCTATTAATATGTCAAAGAATCTTCTGCAACATTCAAAGACTAAGTATGTGTTAATTAAATATCATTACTTGAGAGAGCAAGTCAGTGAAGAGAAGGTAAAGTTGGAGTATGTATCTACAAAGGAACAAATTTATGATATTTTCACTAAGACTTTGCCTGTAGATACATTTGTCTATTTGAGAGACAAGTTAGGGGTATCCACCCCTCCTGATGAGAACTAGATGCATTGAGTTGCATCAATCCAGTGGATTTCAGAGCTTTCTCTTTTTATCCGGATTGGTGTGTTAGTGTTACTCCTCTCCTGGAGTAGTCTGTGTTTTGGGGAGAGAGATTCATCTTTCCGTTTTTGGGAGAGAATTTGGTTTTCTATTTTGAGAGATTTGGCATTGCTATCAAATGGGGAGAGAGATCATGTGAAAAACTTCTTTCTAAGTCTTGATCTTAAGGGGAGTTTGTTGGAGTTTGCTAGTGATATCTTCTTTCTTTGCATTGACTATTTTTCACACTCATATGTTGCCATCAATGCCAAAGGGGATTATTGTTGGATATTGTTGGTCATTGCTACTACTAGGATATGTTGTTGTCATTTATGTCAATATATTCCTATGATTTTCTCTGGTGATTGCTGATTGGGAAGATTTTCTGATCCAGTTTGTAGTGTTGGTTTACTGATCATTGTTTTGTATAGTTTGGTATATCCTTTGATATATTCCGGTGTGATCAAATATTGTTCTGATATTTTTGGGCTATTTTTGGGGATGGTCTAGTGTACATTTCAGATGGTTCATTATTTGGCGCTCTACAAGTTATATTTCTTCGTGACAGTTGTTGATTGGTTGTTTTCTTAAGCTTTCAGATGCTGACCAATGAAGATTTGAAAAGTGGTGTTGGTCCAATTATTTCAGATGATTCTAATGTGCTTGTTGGTATTTCCTAGTCATGTCATATTTACTTTGGCAATCCGCATTGATCGTTGTGCAAGCTTCTTTGGTGGTTTTCATCAATTGGTATTGATTTGTGTGTTATGCGGTATTTCTGGTGGTGTAGTATGTTGCGATTGATCGTGGCATAATTTTTGATGGATTTGTGCATGGGGTAATTTGAATTAGGACCATGTTATGCTATTCAAACCATTATATTGGTTAGGTGGGCAATCTTTGTATCGTGTAATGTAATTTTATAATTATGAGTTAAGGGTTAGGGTTTAGCCGACCTTGTTATCAAGGTTGATGAACTGTATATGTAGGTGATATATTCATGTAGTTTGGGTTTAATTGTTGTGTTTGTGCTCTTAGAGAGAGGTTTGTGTATAAAAAAGTGACTTATCCTTCGGTGTTGAGTTTGAGGAGAGGTTGATGTTGCAAGGTAGACATCTGTGCTTAACCGGAACTATAATCAGGCATTTGGAGATGTTATTCTTTCAGTTCATTTCTTCTGGATTGTAGTCAGAATCTTATTGTAAGTCAGTGAGACTTCCTTGAGGGTTGTATCCTTCTAGGCTATTATATTTGAGTAGTGATCTT
Organism: Cryptomeria japonica; assembly: GCF_030272615.1. Lineage (NCBI taxonomy): Eukaryota > Viridiplantae > Streptophyta > Pinopsida > Cupressales > Cupressaceae > Cryptomeria > Cryptomeria japonica. Next base: position 643,251,977 of record NC_081407.1, on the reverse strand, counting down.
TAGGCAGTGTGCCTGAATGCATGTGCATTCCCCATTGTAATATTTTCACATACTGTAGAATATCATCTTACTGTGGGTAGGTTCCCACCATGGTTTTTCCCTTAACTGGGTTTTACACATCAAAATATTGGTTTTATGTGTTGTGCTTTTAATTTGCCTTTTTCCCTTATTGCTACAGTTTATTAGATCTATTTCTGGTGGTTAAGTTTGTTGTTTCGGTGAAGACTGATTCACCGCCCACCCCACCCCCTGCCCCCCTCTTAGTCTTCCTTCTTGATTTCTGCTAACATCTATTGGATCACATCTTTAAATAGACTAGTTCATGCTAACAACCTAGTTTTCTCCTCTATAATTGATAACTCATAGATGAGGATGATCATGTAGTAACATTTCATTTGAATTGCACTAAAAGTATGATTTCCAGTACTCATGTTTTTAAATAAGGAAAAATGTCAAACTAAAAAATACTCACTTGTGCAAAATAGAGAGAAAAAACTTGCCAATGGTATCCCATGGATAATTTTGTGTAGGAATACAATAAAATGTAAGGTGTGTCTCTAAAATTCCTATGAAGTACAATGCATAATTTAAACCGTAATAATAAGAAAAATAAACCAAAAATAAATTATTGAGCGGATAGCAGCAAGAACTTGAAACTCAAAGTAAATAACAATATTTTTTGGTTCGTCAATCATAATATTATTTTTTTTAAGGAATAAAAGTCACATTTATGAAACTACTCTATCTTTAGCCAACATTGGCACCATTTTTTTATTATACTATCCCAAGTTTCAAATTTTAAACATCAAAACTCCTCATTCACAACCTTGAAGAACAAAATCTCTCTCTCTCTCTCTCTCTCTCTCTCTCTCTCTCTCTCTCTCTCTCTCTCTCTCTCTCTCTCTCTCTCTCTCTCTCTCTCTCTCTCTCTCTCTCTCTCTACCCCCTCTTCTCCCCCCCCTCTACATATATATCTGTCTCTCTCCTCTACCTATGTCTTTTATTTTCTCTCTCTATCTATCCCCATCTCTCCCCACTCTATTTCTCATATCTATATCTCTTCTTTGTCTGAGATCACTATTTGTACCACTACCATTTGTGTGTATCTCTATCTCTCTCTATAGATACATCTTCATCTTCCCCTGTATTTATATCTTATTATATCTCTATATCTCTCTATCAATCTCTCTCTCTCTCTCTCTCTCTCTCTCTCTCTCTCTCTCTCTCTCTCTCTCTCTCTCTCTTCCACTATCTCTCTAACTCTCTATATTTATCCCTCTCATCTTTCTCTCTCCTATCTTTATCTCTCCATTTATCTCTAGACATGTCTCCCTCTCCCTATACCTCTATAAACATATCTCTTTGCCTCTCTATCTCTATTTCTATCTCTCTATATTTCTTCTTCTATACATGTCTACCCTTATATCTCTCCCTATCTAGCTCTCTCTATACTAGGTATTCAAATAAATATGTGTCATCTTCTACATCAGGAGAAGGAAAGAAAGTCGAAGTATCACGTGAAAGTGATGATGAACACACAATGAAACTAGAACCATTTAAAAAACATATCAAGAAGGCACAAATAGTTTTATACTAACTATGTTCTTATGACTATGATGAGGTATGTTTAAATTCCAAGCACATATGAGGAAGGAAAAATAAATAATGTGAAGTAGAAACTGGACCTACAAAAAAGTACACATTAGATCAAGCTATTGATAAATACAAGGCAAGGCCAGCGGGAAGAGGTCTGCCACATATATAAGGTATTTACTATACTAAACATTTTCTTTAGTTGCTACAATGACTTCCACCTATAACATTGTTGCTTCAGCTAAATTTTTTGGTTGTACTATTAATGAAATGGATGTAAGAAGTGAATTGTACATGGTGATCTAAAATAAAAAATTTACATGTAATAACTACCATGATTTGTTAAAATTGGTAAAGAACATCTAGTTTGTAGATTATAATAATCTCTATATCGATTCTTATACAAGCTCCAAAGGCATAATACTCCTAGATAAATGAATACCTTATAAAATTGACATTTAAAAGAAGTAAAATTGATGCATATGTATATGCAAACCATAATGATGATCCAATTGTTATTATTATACTACATGTGGATGATTAAATCATTATAAAAGATCACACATATAGTACATTGAAAACTCCAAGATTACCATCAAATAAGATTTTGAAGTAATTTTTCTAGCACTATTTTTGGGTATGCTAAAAGAATACTAAAATAAATTGAATGTAATTATTAACTTAGAATTGAATATAGATATGTAGGAGAGCCTACTCTACTAAGTATAATTTTTTTGATTATGCACGCAACGTTGCTGAAGGAAAATTAACTTCTCGATATATCTTTGGTCTTGACTTCAGATTTTTCATTTATTTATTTATTTAATAAGAAGCAATCAATAGCATCAATTTATCATCTGTAGAAGTATGTTGGTCCATCACATTAATTGCAACCCTTGTATTATACTTCATAATGAATTGCTCTCCTTCACATTTGTTCAAATTAGGATGCACAGGTATTTGAAGAATCAGGATGCACAGGTATTTGAAGGATTTATGAAGAACTTTCCATCGTGCATTGTTTTCACTATTTTTCCTGCATAATTATCAACAGAAAAGCAGATGTTAAATTAAAATTTGTATTCCTCTTCAAACATTCATGTCTTTTTTTATTTTTATGTGTAATATTCATTTTTCTTTCTTTTTTTTTTGAACTTTTATCCTTTTATTGATATGATTGCTTTCTGTTTTAAATTTTAAATTGACATCCTTTTTTTTTTGAGAGCACTCTACTGTATTTGGTCAAAGAGTTCATACTTATTTAATATTTTAGAATTAATAAAAAATGATAGATATTTGTTTATATTTATTATTAAAAAATGATATGTGATTATAGAATTCGATAATGTTTAGTGTAAAAAAAATTAAAAGAAAAGACAAAGATCACACCTATTAATCTTTCAACGAACAAATCTAGATAACATAATCAAACATAGTGTCCATCCAACCAAGACTGAAAATTTTAGTACAAAAATTAGAACAAATTTTAAGGGATACATATTTATAATGTTTATCTTTAATTTAATATCTCACAACACCATGTTATGCTTTTTAAAATATTCTATAATTCTTATGTGAACACAATAACAAAATATAAGACTATCCTTCTCAGTAATATTATTGATCATACACAATATAATAAGTAATGCAATGCAAGAGGAAATACATTTATTATTTGTGTAGCATCCCCCAACTCCTCAATAATGTGGAAGGGGTAACAATAGAGAAAAATAGATGCAAATTTATTTATTTGATGAAATTTAGAAAAAGATAAGCATAATCTAATCAAAATTATATGCAATTCAATGTTAAAGTTGACATCAATATACACTTTCCAATAATCAATAGCACTGTATTTTGGAAGAATAGTAATGTCATCAAAACAATATCTTTGTGTAATTAAAAAAATGAGAAAAAGAATATTTGCTAATAATGTAAAATTATCTCTTTTCATGATTGATAATGGATTTTAAAAATATTTCTCCTATGCTTAAACAATAGGAAACCCTAGTAAGTATGGCCTTGATAAGGTTATTATGTTGGTTTTATTCCAAGTGTAATAATTAGGATTCAAGTGATATACAGATAAAGGTTTGAATATTGAGTTGTCAAAGTCAAGGGTGAAGGGGATTTAAACACACATCACCTTAGGAAATTATAATTTGATGTTATGTTAGAATATATAGTTAAGTTAGCTATATCTAAAATTTTCTAATTTTGTATGAAAATGAATCTAGTAGCTAAGTAGTTGTATGAAATAGTGGGAAGGTATGATAAAATAGGATTTGGTACTCAAATACAATGGTTGAATCTAATCTCTTATTCTAATGAGAACCTTATCATTTCTTTACACAAAGAAATAGTATTTTAGGGGAAATATGTTTTCTAATGGAGGATTAATATACATTTTAATGTTTTATGGTGGTGAATAATAGATAAATGTGCATGGATAATATTAAATTGGTCTAAAAATTTAAAGTATCTATTGAAATATATCTAATGTCTAAAGGGATTTTTATTTTTTGTTTAGATCTATGGAGGATATTGTATATGTATTATCAAAGGAGCCTTATTATTTAGTCTTATTATGTTTTTTTGTTAATCAAGAACATTTGGGGCTTAATTCCAATGCCCGCTCGTTAGAATTCTAACTATTTTTTGTCGGACTATCATCGGCAGTCTGATGAAAAATAGTATGATATTCTAATGATGCTCGCCAATGTCAGAATTCCGATGGCCCCCGGGACTCTTCTGATAGTGGCCATGACCGCTTATCCACCGAGAGAATGACGACGGACATACAACATCCTTGTTGGATTTTTTCTCGATGAACATCGAAATTCCAAGGCCAGTCCATCGAGAGAATTTCGTCAGGCATACAAAATCCTCGTCAAATGTTTTCTGGATAAACGTTGGAATTATGATGCCAGTCTGACGAGAGAGTGTCATCGGACATACAACATCCTTGTGGGATGTTTCGTTGATATCCGTCGAAATGTCGACGTCGTCCGACGACAACCAGGAACTATGCACCAACGAGGATATTGTATGTTCGACGGTATAGTCGTTGGTGCAAATTTAGGGGGTGTCGGAATTCCGATGATGATTTAATTTTATAAAAAAAAAAAAAATACAAAAAATCATATAATATATTATATTAAATATCATATACTATATATTATTTGTTTCAATTAACAATTTTGTATTTTACACGAATATTATAATGGATTTGAAATGGTTATGTAGATTTTAGTTTATTAATTTGGTATTTTCACTTCACTCATATCTTGAGTGGTTATTTTCCTAATAGAGAGAAAAATGCTCATTAGGTGACACATAGAATAATTGAATCTAAGGACATAAGTATATCTTCATCTCAATTTTTATTCTATGATAAGAGTCACAAGTTCCTTTAGTAGGGTAGAAGAGTTAGAGGAAGAAATAAACAAACATTAGTTATCATTATGATAAAAATGACTTCTTTGGGCACAATACATTCTATAAATTCTTTGATTTATAGTGGTAATTATTTTTGAGCTTTATTCACATGTCGAAAACAACTTGTTTGAGCACAACATATTTTACTACTCCATAAAATCCAAGGAGCTTGCTTCTAAAATAAAGTAAAGTGAAAGTAAGCAACTGGTGACAAAAAGGAACACAAATTTGGTGAAGAGATTAAGTAGATGTCGACATATAAATCAGTTAATGGTAAAGAGCAACATGAAAGAACTTGATGAGAATGGAACATGTAACCCAAGGAATGAATGAGAACTTTGAAATCATAATCCCAAGAGGGCAATCTAGTGTGGAACATATATGAATCATTTCTTAGTATTTGAAGGTTATCCAAGATGAGTTTTCTGCTACATCTTTACCACATAAATTAAGAAATTTATCCCATGACTTGAAGTCATTTAATAAAAATTTAAAAATTAAAAATCAATGAAAGGAAGCAAGCATTAAAAGCACTAATGTGGTTGAAGAGATTATATTTTCTATAAAGCACTCATGTGGTTGAAAAGTTAAATAAATTATTGATAAAGAATTTATGTTTTCTATAATGAGTGGATCTTTGTCTATATTAGACGACAAAAGAATCTTCTAATTAGATGACAAAATAGAAAAATTTAAAAAGAAGAATTTATGGCTCATTTTTATCAACTTTTAAAAAACACAAATTTAAATGAGAATAAATGTATTTTATAGTGTATTAAAGTGAATAACAAATTACATGTGCACACTAAAAAAACATACATATTTGTATCTCATTATAGTTTTTCTCCACCTCCATCATTGTGAAACTTACTTTGACATAAAAATAGATACAATTTACATAACCATAGATCACAGTAGCACAAAGCTTACTTGCATTGCACATAGAATTGGATATGTCCAATTGATAAAGCAATGGAGATTTACCGAACAACTATACCATCTAAATGGAAATACTTCACTTCATAATTCAATTTTACCTTATAATTAAGAAGAGATAGTCAAATAAAAATAAAAGCCCCAAAAAAATATGTTTTACCTACATTATCAAGCTCTTGTTGAATTTAGTAAACCTTCTCAATTATAGAATGAATTTTCTATCAAGATTAAATTCTTCTACCTTATTATCTTTAACTTTGTCTATCATACAAGATGAGAATTCATCAGTACCTTTTAGTTGACAAAACCGACATAAAATAGTAGTTTTGTAATTAACATGGTAACTGTGAATAACTGACACACTAATAAAGAACATTTAATAAAAAACACAAGAATATTCTAATCATTGTTAGAAACTCAGAACCTTTAGATGAGACATTTTAAAAAATAACAAACCCAACATTGTCTTCTAACTAAAAATGTGAAACATTGGGATTGAAGATTATTAATAAAAATATATAAGTTGCTTAAAAAATAAATGATTTTTTTATTTGGATTGTGAGCAACACAAAATTGTCTCATTTTGGTTTATTGGTCACAAGGGCTTGGGCTTAACAAGAAAATGTTATATTGAAGTAGAAATGCGTGCATCTTGAATTTTAATCCATAGTTGATGCCAATAGGAGAACAAAAGATCGACTATATTGTCAGTACTATCTCTTCTTTGAGAGCATAACTGGGAGAGACACACACAAAAACTTCAAACATCAAATGAATGAATCCTGAATAAACCCATTGAGTGAAGCAAACATTGAAAATTAAAAAAATAAGTAGTATACCTAGAGGTCGAGTTTGAGAGAAATGCAAAAGGGGAAAAAAGTGCAACTTGCATTGTTTCTCTTCTTGAAAGCATTGAAAGTGATAGTTAAATAGTGCCTACATCATGCTCCCTTGCTGAATCTCCATTGCAGCCCAAGCAGGAAAGTAGTACTCAAATGATTCTTGCATGCTAAGGTCCATATTTCTTCATCCTAATATTAATTTCAAAACTATAGATGCCAACCTTGGGAGTGACTGGATGAGCAGAGATCCCCTCTTGTTCCTCTTGTTGTTGTTAGCATATGACTAAAATCCCTACCCAAAAGCTTTGCTGATCTAAAATCCCCCCATTTTGGAGAACAAATGGGCATCTAGAAGAACATTCGTAGGATTGACATCACCATGAATAAAGGTTCTTGCGATGCCTATGACAGTACCAAATTGGCTTTTTTCTAGTGGAGTGTTTTGTCTTGATTTTTAGAATTACGGCTAGAGACGATCGAGTTCAAACAACCAATGGGAATGCAATCATAAAATAGTAACCTATGCAATATTTTCCCACAAAATCTTTTGAGGCCGATAAAATTTGAACATAATAAATATTTCTAACAGAGTTGATTTTCACCCAAAACTATTTTTCGGTGATTCTTAAATTGTCCAGCTACTTTACAGCCACAAGCAAGGTTATAGCCTAGTTGCAGGTTATCACCACAAGGACAATAGCCTTTAAAAATCAAAACATTGTGTCACATACAATGAGTGTGATGAAATCCTTTTTAGCTTTTAAAAATGATCTTTTATCTAAGCGTTTTCTCATATTGTTTTGATTATCTCACCACTAAAAAACCTTTGTCACTGTGATTTGCTAACTATCTACACTTGTGGAGAGTTATTTGACCACTCTTTGTATCATCTATGGATCTAAGGATTTTGGTTTGACAGGCAACTCTTGGTCTCTAACTTTGTATGACTTCTATTGTCACTACTCATACTCTTCAAGTTGACATCTACATTACTGTTGCTATATCATTGTTGACTATATTTTGCAATTGATAAGCTTCTTTTGATAGTAAACTTATCGTTGAGATTTCGTAAGGAATTGTGCCTACCACTTCTTGGATATATGCCATGGTAAATATTTCCATACTTTTGGTTTCCTTTTGTTTAATCTTTCTTTTATCTGTCTCAAGCCTTATTGTAAATGCTTATGTTGCCTCTTTCATGTGATTGAAATCTTTGATATCTCAACTATAGTGAGGTTTTACTATGAATGAGGATAGTTCATGACCCCGTTTGTGATAAGTTTTGTTTAGATCAAAAATTGACCTAGATGATCATCAAATGAGAACTATTGGCTATCATAATCACTATGCATAACGAGTTTTTTTAAGAGAGGTAAAGTATTATATTAACAAAGTAATGAATTTACAAGGCTAATTTGATGCATTTTATTCCTATCTCTAGGAGGTAGCAAATTTTTTATATGCACTCATTTAATTATATGTTAATTCAGGCTTCTAATAGATTTAGGTTGTCTCACATGCACATAGATGACTCAAGCATCTTAATTATGTCTCTTGCAGGTTGAGACCTACAAATGGGTAATTGTGTATTTCACTGTATCCTCTTTAGCATTAGAAAGAGTTGTTCCTCCCCTTATTAACAGATGTTGAAAGGTGCCTATGAGCTCAATGGGTCTGTTAACTTGTAAAAATTCCCAACATTCATGAAGAAAAATGAAAAAATGTCATTAATGAAATGATTACTCATTGAGATCATCTTAATATGACTTCAAACACAATCATCATATCTCACAAAAATAAATACTAGCCAAATATGCATTGGAAGCCTCTAATTACTTAAAATTTAATACTAACTCTAGATGTCAAAGGAAATTTGGTCATGTGCATTGACTTCTATAATTTGGAGTGAAAAAGAGGGAATTTACCTGACAGTTCGCTACAATTTTAAGAAAAAAGAGACTTTATGGAACCGAGAGGTTGCAATCGTAGCCTATATTGGCCATAATCCCTGTTGCAGCAATAACGAGATGTGAGGTAACAATTATAAAATTTGGATGAACTCAAAGAGACATTTACAAATACAACCTACCCTTTATAATACCTAATTGAAAAAATGGATGCAATGCAAGTCCTTGTATCAATAATGTTTGGTAGATAGTTAAAAACTAGAACAATAAATTCCATATAAAAGTGGTTAGACTTAAAATGATAAGGAAAATTAAAAAATGCTAAAGAAAACTTCAAGATATTAAACCCTCCAATATGAATCCACATGATATAATATTTCCTATCTAGCGAAGCCCTCATGTTCAATGCTTGAATCTTGACTTCATTGCTACTCCAAGGCTTGAAGGAAGATTGAAAATGCTCAATTTCTCTTGAATGATTGGTTTCTTGATCTCATGTATTCTTGATAGATGTCTTGGATGGTTGATTGATGCCCTAGATATTAAAATGAAATGGTAAATCCTCTTTATATACTTTCCCGTTGAGAAAACTGATTAATTATGTGCTAAGATGGAGAGGGTATTCCCATTCAAACTTGAAAAGTGAAAATGGGATAAAGGGGGCCCAAAAATGAGGGGGACCATGACACCACACCATGGTCCTATTGAGGATCAAGGCACCATGCCGTGGTCTTTCCCTATTTTGGGGAAAGGATCAAGTCCCTTATTCATGCAAAATGTCAAAAAATAATGCAATATGAAAGGGGCATGAGCATAATTAGGTCCCAAGTAGGCCAAGGGGTGCAAATGTTAAGGTACAAACCCAATGTGGTCAAAATTTCAAAGGGGTGTAATTTTATGATGCTGCAAATGACAACATCTACCAAGATGATAAACATATCAACACACAGCATACTCCATCTCCCCCATTGACAACAATGGCAAAGGTGATAAAAACTCCCCCTATGAAAATCGCTCCTAATCCCCTAAGAGGAAGCACTCAAGCATCAATCCAGAAAAAGAATTAGCAAGCTGCTCACTGGACCAATGCATATCCAAATGCACATTAGTTCAAATTGGAAAGGGGTAATACTCCTAACTTCTGTTGGAGATACTCAAAAGTATCTTTACACAATGTCTTAGTGAAGATATTTGCAATATGATCCTTTGTAGGTACATATTCAAGTTCTGCTTCATTATCCAACACTTTTTCTCTCAAGAAGTGGTACCTAATGGATATGTGCTTTGTTCTGGAACAACGTACCAGATTATTTGAAATATTTATTGCACCGGTATTGTCACACATGATTGAGGCAGGGTCATCAAAATTTACACCAATTTCCTTCAAAGTATGCTTCATCCATAAAATTTGTGTGCGCCATGAAGATGTTGCAATGCATTTTTTTTAATTTGTAGATAGAGACACATAGTCCTACTTCTTACTCGACCAAGAAAGCAATCGAGAGCCAAGAAAGAAATCTTTTCCACTTGTACATTTTCTATCAACAACATTTTTAGCCCAATCTACATTTGTATAAGCTGTAAGGGTAAACTATGAGTTCCTAGGATACAACAAACCAAATTCTTCTATGCCTTTCAGATATCTAGAAATAATTTTTACTTCCACAACATGTGATTCTTTTTCATTCTTTTTGAAATCTACTTGCCAAACATTTTCCATACATGATATATGGTCTAGTAGCAGTCAAATATAGCAATCGTGCAATCATTGACTTGTACTGACTTGCATTTGCCTTAGGAGATTTATCATCTTTTAAATTGCATCTGGTGGTCATAGGTGTACATAGAATTTTGGAATTCTCCAACCCAAACTTTTTTAACAACTCTTTAATGTACTTAGTCTCAGAAATAAAAATTATTTTATCATTCTAATTAACTGAATTAGACTTGAAATATAAATTGTTGTTAGCCAAACCTTTTTTAAATCCTTGATAGACTAGGTACTTGTCTAGTCTTCCACACCAAGCTCTAGGGGATTTTTCAATCCATATAGAGCCTTCTTCAATATGCAAACAATGTCTGGATCATCTTTCAACTTGAAACCTTTTGATTGATCAATATAAACTTCTTCTTTCAATTCTCCATTCAAGAATGCTAATTTCACATCCATGTGATAAACCTTTAAATCCTTAAATGTTACAAATGGCAAGAACATCCTGATTGCCTCCATTTGAGAAATCGGAGCATAATTTCATCAAAATCAATGCCTTCAATCAGAGTAAAACCTTTGTAGACCAACCTTGATTTTTTTCTTACAACTTTTCCATCCTCATCTAGTTTATTTCAGAATACCCACTTAGTTCCAATCATATTCTCATCTTCTGATCCGTTAACTAATTCCCATGTCTGATTTTTATCAATATAATACAACTCTTCTTTCATTTCCTTTATCCAATTCTGATTACTGCAAGATTCTTCTACTGTTTTTGGCTTAGTTTCACATAGTAAACACAACAAAAAATGTTCTTGAGAAAATTTTCTTCTTGTGATGATAACTTTAATTTTTACTCCAATAATTTGATCTTCTGAATGATTCTTCTAAACACATCTTTGGGTTTTAGATGCAGATAGAGGTTCTTAAGCATTATTCTCTTCTCTTCTAGTTTCTTCTTCATTTTTCCTTTCATCGGACCCATTAGATTCATATCCTACCAATATCCCTGAGTCTTTTGAAGTAATTTCATCAACTTTCACATTTTCACTTTCAACAATCTTATTCAGCCTCTTGTTGTAACACTGATAGGCCTTTGTCTTTGTTGAGTAGCCTAACAATATGTCTTCATCTTCTCTATTGTCAAATTTTTGAATATTATCCTCATCTCTTTGGACATAGCATGTGCTTTCAAATACTTTAAAATATTTCACTGTCAGAGTTCAACCATGCTAAAGTTCATAGGATGTCTTCCCATATTTCTTCCAGTATAGGATTTTGTTAAGAGTTTAGGTTGTTGTGTGAATTTCTTCGCTCCAGTAGAATTCTGATAGTTCTCCTCCTTTCATAATAGTTTTAGCTACCTCCTATATAGTTATGTTCATTCTTTCTACAACACCATTCCACTGCAGTGTTTGGGGGGTATATAATTATCTTCTAATGCCATTTTTTTCATAGAAATCATTAAACTCTTCATAAATTAATTATCCTCCTCTATCAAACCTTAAACTCTTTATTTTCTGATCAACCTCATTCTCAAATTTTTCCTTGAATATCTTGAGTTTGTCTAATGCACCAGACTTCTCTGTTAAAAATGCAACCCATGTCATTCTAGAATAATCATCAATAAATAGCATAAAATACCTTTCACCTTGCAAGATCCTTGTTCTGGTCGGACAACATAAATATGTGTGTACCAAATCCAATAATCTAGTGGATGAATACTCCTTTTTTCTGAAGTGCTCTTTTTCTACTTTCCTACTTGACATTCATTGTATATGTTTTTATCTAGTTTGGTTAATCTTGGTAAATCTCTCACTACACTCCTTGAACTGATTTTGCACCAGATTAACAAAGTTGATATGACACATCATCTAATGCCATAACCAACTGTCATCAAGTTGAGATAACAAGAGTGTCTTGTAGCTCCTTCCAGCTAATATATATTCCAATTTGTCCTTCTTCTAGCCACAATAACCATTTCGTACTCCTTCCAGATCTCATATCCATTATCCTAAAAAACTAACATTATATCCATTTTCGCACATTTGTCCAACACTCAAAAGATTATGATGCAAACCCTTCACATAGTACATGTTGTCAGTGTTATGCTTTCCATAAAAATTAATTGAGCCAATCCCGACAATTTGTGTTGTCTCGTCATATTTGAACCTAATAGAACCTCCGTCGTATTTTTCAAGCTTTATGAACTTACTCTTATTACTAGTCATATGAACTTACTCTTATTACCAGTCATATGATTTGAGAATCCACTATCAATCAACCATTCATTATTATCTCTTCTAGTATGAAATGCAGTAGCAACAGTCTTAGAAATATCAAATCTAGGTGCATCCTTTTCTACAAGAAACAAACAATCACATTCTTCATAATCAAATTCATCATCTAAAATGTCAGCATCAGTCTTAAAATAATAGGCAGCTTTCTTATTGAAATTTCCTTTATTTTCTCTAAACTTTTTTCATGTTCCCTTTTTTCGAACATCTAGTATCTATGTGACCAATCTTTCCACATCTAAAATATTTAAAGGGTAACATAGTTTTGTACTTTCCAATGCCTTTCTTCAATTTCCTCACAAAGTTTCCATCCATGTTGTTTGGGATATCTTCATCATCCGGACCATCTTCGGTTGCTTTGAATGTTGTCTTTGATTTGTCATTGTTTTTTCCAAACTTTCTCACTTCAAATGTAGTTAGAGTACCAAACAATTTCTCTATAGTGAACTTCCTCGGATAATAGGTTTCTTCAATAGTTGAGTTGTTATCACTAGAATTCACTGGTAGGGTCATCAATATTTTTTCAATTACATCTTCATCATTTAAAGTGTCTCTGAGTTCTCTGATTTCATTCATTGTGCTATCAGTCTTCTCATAATAGCTTACTATATCTTCTTCTTCTTTCATCTTCAAGTTTTCATACCTTCACTTAGTTGTCAACCTCTTTGTCAACTTACTCTCTCATTTCCTTCATTGATTTCTTTTAACTTCTACCAAACCTCATAAGTAGTAATCATGTAAATAACTAATGTAAATTTAGTTTTTGATAATGCAATGAAGATAGCATGCCTTGCATTTTTATTTTATTCATAAGCTTGAATCTCATCCAAAGTTGTAAGACCATTTGTCAGTTGTACATACTTAGTCTCCATCGTCTTCCAACTATTGTAACCCAGAGATACTAGATAACCTCTCATCTTTACTTTCTAGAAACTATAATCAAATCCTTCAAAGATAGGAATGAATAATTTGTGTGCCATCAAATCAGGATCTACCTCAAGTGGTTAAGCTTTATATGAAGGAACCAAAGCTCTGATACCAATTGTTGAATATCTAGGCAACTAAGAGGGGGGTGAATTAGTTGACAATGAAAATCTTCTTTAAAATTTATTCATAGATTCAGAACAGTTAGCAAAGTTAATTAAGACATAGATAACATGATAGAATATACACAAAATAACTTAAACATAATGAACACCAAGATTTTTGTGGAAAATCCAAGAAGGGAAAAACCATGGAGAATACTAATTCTCAATATGAAAACAGCAGTTAAGGTGGCATTGATTAAGGTGATTTTTATAAAGGATGGCTCACTGCCAAAATGCTCACTGCAATAGGTCTCACTACCCAGAAAGGCTAACTGCTAGAGGGCTCACTGCCTAGAAAGGCTCATTTCTAAAGAAAGAAAGAAGGAAAATCTATCACTGAAACTTAGTCTATACTATTAGAACTGGTTCTTGTATCTATCCACAACACACTTCACAATAACAACTAGATTCCTTCAATCACATATCTTTTACATAATTAACCATTCACAAAAATGCCACACTAAATTATTGAGATCATACACAGATCTTAAATAGGTCAATACTAAACATTTTGGTGGTGGGAAGGAATGAGAAGTAGACCAAATTACAACATTCTTCATTGAACACATAAATACGTTACATGCATCACCAATGCTAGACCCAAAACAGAATATTGTTACACAATCTCGACATTCGGATCAAGCCGAACCCAAAAATAGCACTGAGAAACATCAACAACACATCTTCTAAGAAGCCAAATCTTTCAATAAATCACTAGATGACCATTGACAACACATACATGCCTATCTTCCACTAGCGCTCAGTATATCATATCTGGACCTAAACGAACCATAGAATTTCACATCAATAACAACATACAACATAGTGCTAACATGCATCTACATGTCTATCCTTAATAATAGAAGAATAAACCCTACCTCTCACCTTCTCTCTTATCCCACTCATCCTTCTAGGACATTAGGTATTTGTTAAACATATTGACTAAACTTGATATATCATAAGCTTGGCAAAAAGGGTCTGTACTACAACTCTTTTTGTTTAGTAAAACTACCAATGAGTAACTTGCCCCTAGTCTTTGATATGACTATTCAACAATCAGTATCTCACATTCCTCTATGGATAAAATATTAGGATTTGGTTTTGCTAACATTGTTTACCCAAGGTAATGGGTATGAAACTGACAAGGAGAAATCAGACAGGGGGAATCTGACTATACCCCATCTATGGACTTCATCCCTAACTCCTTATGCCTCGACTTTGTTAAGAAAGGAAAATATCATGTATCCTTGAGCTCCTTAGGTCAAAGAAATAAAAAAATGAGAAGAGCTCTATGTCGGGTGGTTAAAGGAAATCCCCTCTTCCAACACCCACTCAAGACAACAAATGGCTACCATTAAGAACAAACATGAAGGCAAAGAAGATGATACTAGCCTACCAAGGTTTGATGGTGAACAAGACATGGACATCTGAATTGAAATTCCAATTGAAGTTCAAAAGGGTACCCTGGTGGGTAAGGACATGGGATCCTTAGTGGTTGATGCAAGGGATGTGGAAAAAGTGGTGGATGGATAGAACAACTTTTTCAAATGGGTGGTGTCGAAGATTTCAAGGCTGAAATGTAGAATTAGTGACTTGAGTCCTAGACAGAGCACTATGAATACCCCTTCCTTGGATAATGTTGATAATTTGTTGGACCTCAATAAGAAGTTGGTTATGGATGTGAAGGCCATAAAAATAGACCATGAGGAGAAAATGAAGAACCTGGAGATGTTGAAGGAAAAGATCAATGAAAACCTGAGAGTGGTTATTGTAGTCAGTAGGACAACCATGACAAACAACAGCGAGGAACTTCAGAGAGTAAATGAAAAATCTCAATCCCTCAATGTCTCCCCCTCATATACTCATGCCTCCCCCTCCATATTGGTCTGTGGTAAAGGAAAGAAGGAAAGGTGCTTAATCTGGAGAATAATACTGAGGCCATTCTACGACCGTCGACTTGCATCAGCAGTAGGGACAAAAGTAATCTAGTGAAGGTCAGCATTATGGAAGATTTATCTAGAATTAATATTAATGTTATAGATTAAAATGTTAAGTATGTCCAAATGTTGAACAATATTATGTAGTTTTTGGGTCATTAGACCCTATTTGGTTTTGTTGTTTCGCTGTATGCCCATTGTGGATTAGCATTTGGTTTGTCATTGTCAATGGGTTTTTCTGTCTGGGTTTTGGCTCCTTGTAAAATCCTTTTTACTCTAATAAAAAATAATGTAGAAAATCCAAAAGACTTTAAAACCTAAACGCAGACTAAAGCAATACCCTTGTTCTCTTACCTTTACCATACTAAAAATAAAAGATTTTAAACGAAACCAAAAAAGATTAAACATAAATTTAACAGTGCCTCAGAAACATTTTTTTCGGCCCTCTGTTTCAAATCATGTTTTCGTGGCTTAAATACAAAAAACCTTCACAAAATCTTTACAGAAGAAGAACAACTCTAGGAGTCGAATCTGAGGGCATCCTAAGCAGTGATTACTTTATTAAAACCTCACAGACACTGCGGCAAAACTTCCTCCCATGAACAGATTCACTCAGCGGACGGAAATCTTTAACAAGGGTATGGGTATGTCCCAGACTGTGACGAACGACTTCAATCCAAAAACTGTTCTGGTTACTCCGATGTGGTTATAGAATTTAGCCTTGTTAATGGAGGCCATGATGAATTTATTACACTCAGGCTCCATCCAGGTAGCCACAAATCAGGCCTGATTTAGCCTTGGATTTCCATCCACACATGACTTACTCTTTATCATCTGGTATACCGCATCGCTAGGGATGGATCTTTAACGCTATCAGAACCTACAACACAGTACCAAAAAAAATTTACTCATCCTTCATACACCCACATGATCTTGAAACGAATCCCTTATTTCAAGGCTTGCCTATTTTTTGAAGAAACATTTCAAAACAGAAACAATAGATCACAAAGGTTTTTCAGACGCTATGAATCCAAGACAATATCAGATCTGGCATGTGTTATATCTTGGTGTGAATTAGCTAAGCAAAAGGGAAGCACAAACCTGGTTCCATCGGCCTTGAATGTAAGGTGTGCAGACTGAGAAAGTGTGCAGCATTCTTCTTTGTTTGTGCTGTCTTCCCTTCCAGTGTTTTCCCTCGTTACGCTTCATTGCTCTCCTTCAGTGGGAACGCCATCTTTTGTATCATGCTCTGTTTCCTTAAAGCTGCCGTTCCACTAATTTCTACACATATTGTGGAAGTGAAGCAAATTGTTTTTTAAATTCCATTTAGAACATTCTCCATCACTTATTTTTCCCTTTGTTGTGCAGGACGCTCTTTCACTGTGTAAATTTAGCAAATTTTACTTTAGATTCCTCTTCGAACATTTTCCATCACTTGTTTTTCCTGTCGTGGTGCAGTACGCTCTTTCACTGTGTAATATGCTCTTCGCTTTTCACTGTGTGGAATGTGTGGAAGTATAAACCACAACTTTTTGATGGACCAATAGCACTTTCCCAATCTCTATAATTTGGAAACAAGAGGGTAAAAGATATTGGATTATCCAATGGTAGGGTTTTGCGATATTTGATCAAGTGAACTCAATTTTTAAATGGATAGATATAAGCTAAATTTTTAAATGTAATTTGTATTAATTTCTCAAACAAGATAGACTTTTAATTTGGATGCAATTGTACAATACTTATAACATAACACAAAGAAACACCATGTCGTATTAAAATGTTCTCTTTCTATTTTGGATATATTTATGCTTGTTGAACTACTTTGTGTTATTTTATCAATTAAAAATAAAAATTGATCTTACCATCTGCCCAATATTATTGGTCATATTCTAATGATACTAATGAAATTATACAGGTTAATTGATGTCAAAGGCTCTACCCTATCATGCTAGTTTCAAATATGGTAACCGATATTCTAACTATTGAAGACGTGTTTAAAAGCGAAGAAATTTTTTAAGTAGACATTTGAAAGCATCATAAATCTGTAGATGGCAACTCATTATAGACTGTTGTTCAATAATTTGATTTTTTTTAATTTGGGAGTTTGAAGATAAGTGAGCTCACAGATTTATATTACAGGTACACCCTTCTAAGGGTCATCAGGTATTTTTATAAAAATAATAATTTATGATAAAATATTAATAATAATAGATTTAATATATTCTTGAAAGGTTATAAAAGTATTTTTCTATTTAGACATAGAGAGCTAACTTTTCATTGTTACAAATATAGAAAACTAAATATTGGTCTTAGGATATATTTTCATCTAATAGGCTCCTCACAAAATATTTTAGTATTGAATCAACAACAAAAGGAAGATTTAATTCTGTAAGTGGATGCCCTTTGTGTTGCAGTAAGAAAGAGAATAGAGTTCACCTTCTTATTTATATCGAAGTATTATTATCTATTATAATATGTAAATTGATTCTTTTAATATTGGATGGGTCTCCTCTAGTTATTTAAGAGATCAAATACAAAATTGGGAATCTCTTTTGTTTTTGATAAAATGAAAAAGTGTAAATATATTAATATAATAGGAAAAGTCCAATATAAAACTTTATATATATATATATATGAAGCAAACTAAAATACCAACAAATAGGGGAGAAGATCTCAACCCCAACAATACTAGAAGATATCACAAGAGCCCATATGAAGAAGGCATCTAACAAATGAACTAAGGGAGAAATTACAAAATGTCATCATTGTGTACTATCACCTCTAACACTACATCATTCTTCATATCACATTCTTTGAACAAAGCATCCTCTTCTAGCAAACAACACCCTCTATTTGCTAAAATGTCTTCAATCTTGTTGGCTTTTCTGAAGCATTGGGCAACTTGAAAATGATCAAGTTTTGTAGCAAGCTCCATTCTTTCTAAAGGATATACTTTACCTTCCCATTTGGTGTTTCAATCTTTTTAAATGTAAGGATAATGTACAATGAATTACCTTCATTAACAAGATTCTTAGCTCTAACTTTGAATGCCAATCAAAGCACAAACATAAAATCTATCACTTTTTCTATAGTGTTAGTCCCATCTAGGATTCTAGCTACCCCTACAATAAGGACTTTAGATTTATAATATCAAAAAACAAACCCTACTCCAGAGTAACCTAGATTACCCTTAGCCACACCATAAAAATTTAACTTAATAAAATCCTTCTAATGAGGTTTCGATCTAATTGCTTTTTTGTCCACCCACTTAATGTAGTTGTTAATGAGGCTCCCTTTAAATGAAAATCTGATGTCTTTCCATACCAACATAACAAAGCGATCTGAAGATGCGAAGCAAGAATTTATTATTTTAAACTTAATGGTATGAGCTAAAAATAATACTAAAATTGCTTTTTCAATATTGCTGAAAATTCTCCTATTCCTTCCCCACCAAATGTTCTAGATTAAAATGGTAGGGGTAACTTCCCAACGAGCTAAAAAGAAAAAAATGCAATACAATGTATACCATGATTCAAACACCATAATGAACTTAGATTGAAGGGGAGTAGATCAATGCAATTTATTAAGGAGCCAAGTCCAACATGTATTTGCAAAATCACAATTAAGGAGAAGATGATCCTTTGTTTCCACATAATAGACAATTAAAAATAGGAGCAATACCCATGAAGGCCAATCTATCACTAGTAAGAATATTTGCTTTAAGAGAAATCCAAGCAAATGACTTAGCTTTTGGTAGACCTATTTCTGTCTAACAAAAGGAAAAGCATCTCAACTTCTCAATGCGTTATTGATCTCTGAGAAAATGGTACCCCCATGCTTCAAAAAATACTTACATATTGAGAGAGGGTCCAAATAATTCTATCCTAAATGTTTTTATAATGAATTACTCTATTCTTCAACTCCTGAAGAAGCAAATTCTTTTGCCTAGCTAGAGTACCTACATCTCCAAAATCCTTCCATTGTGCTTTAAAAATGCCATCTACACTAGTGATAGAGAAATAATCAACAACCTTGTCTCCCCAAGATGCATTCAACAATACTTTAACCTCTTTCATATTTTGTAACATATCCAATGGCCATTCCAAGAATATTTCCAAAGAAATGCTTTTTTAATGTCATGGATAATCCAGGAGAGATAAGGAAGAAATGCTTCCCTATATTTTACATGAAATTCCACATTTGGGAGCTTAAAGGAGAGTTAAGGACCGTGAAAATTCTCTTAGGATCCTTTGAGTCAAGGTACATAGCTGAAATAATTGATGCCCATTTTGATTTATTGTTTGTAAACAACTTCCAAACCAATTTAGCCCCTAACATAGTGTTCCTAATTTTCACATTATAAACCCCTACATCCCCACCTCCTTAGGAATACAAACTTCATCCCAAGCCAAAAGATGTATTTTTTAATTTTTTTTCTTTGTTCCCTTAACATAGGAAACTTTTTAGTTTGGATTCTAGTTTAGCAAAGAATCCCTTTGGAATAGGCAATATAGACATGATATATTTAGGAACCATGATTCTTTTTATCATCAATATTCTACTAGCTAAAGATAGCCAATAATTCTTCCATGAAGATATTCTATTTTATATCGAGGAAGAATACTCAACCAAAATGAAGTCTTATTTCTCCGTACAAAAAGAGGAATGCCAAGATATTTGCAAGGAATATTTACTTGTTTGGAACCCAAATAATCTTATACTCTTACAGAGACATTTGCTGAAAAATCTAGAAATTTTATACCTTAGATTTAGTTGCATTGATCTTTTGACAAAAAAATAACACAATACTTATGCAAAATAAGCTTAACATGACACTAGCCATCCTCATTGAAGCTTCACCCAACAAAATAGTATCATCCCCAAATAGAATATGAGTCATTGGAATCACTATCTAAGGAATCTTGATGCCTTTCCATTGACCCTATTGATGGTAAGTAGCAATTGTTTGAGTAAGAGATTCAGCCATAATGATGAAGATAAATGGAGATAAAGGACCTCCTCGCCTAACTCCCTGAGAAGAAGAGAAGAAACCACAAACATTGTCATTCATTAAGACTTCTAATTTGGCTCTTGGAATTCTTGACATTACCCACCTACACTATTTTGGAGAAAACCCAAATTTCAATGGAACTTGTTCTAAAAACCTCCAACTAACTCTATCATAGGCCTTCATCATATCCAAATTGACTAACATAGCTTCATATCTATGATATTTCACATAATTTTAAATCTCATGTGCTATCAAGGCATTTTCAGCAGTCTTCGTACCTGGAACAAAACCCCCTTGTTCTTCATAAATGAATTTAGGTATTAATCTTGCGAGTCTAAATGAAATTGCCTCCATGAAAATCTTATCAATAGTATTGCACAAGTCTATAGGCCTAAAATCCACAAATAAAGTTGGAGGAGTTGAATTTGGTATAAGGGCAATAAAAATGGTATTAAATTATTTTAGAATATTTGCATTCCTCCTTGACTCCTCCATAACCCTCCAAACATTAAATCTGACAAATCTCTAGTATTTTTGAAAAAAAAGAGCAGTAAACCCATCCAAACCTAGAGCTTTATTTGGAGACATTTTAAAGACTATTGATCTCATTTCATCTATAGAAAAAGGAGCAACCACACCCAAATTTTCGTTGTTTAAAATCAACAAGGGAACTGCCTCATCCTAAATCTTGTCTATATCTTTTAGTACTATTTTTAATATGAGGCATGTTGTTTGACGTGCTTCTCATTTTATCAGATGAATTGAAAAAATTTGTGTTTCTATCCCTTCTTGGAGCCATAGTTCCTTGATTTTTTGTTGCCAACAAATCTACTCTTTATTTAATACCTCCTCTTTCCTTTTTGTAGAAGACGTTGAGTTACATATGACTAATAATTTAAACCATTTTGAATAATTTGTTCATTGACCCTAAAAAGATAAAATTCCAAATCTTATTTAGAAGTACAAATATTATTAAACATGTGAGAGTTCCACTCTCAAATTTATGATTTTAGAAACAAAAACTTTTTACATAACCGATACATTCTTGACCCAAATTCAAAGGGATCATTCTTCCACCAGCTTCTAAGAAGGGGGAAAATGCTTGGATCTTTGAACCACTTTTGTTCAAAATTAAATGATGCCTTTCTCTTTATTTGAGGATTTGCAAAAGAAACTAAGAGAGGTAAGGCAAAATGGTTTGAACTAGATAAAGGTAAAATTTATGCAACATAGGGACCAAAATGAGTAGACCATAGAGGGTTAAAGAAGAATCTATCTAGCCTTTCTACAATATGCATATAATTTTTACTTCTATTGGTCCATGCCACATTACCATTGGAAGGCACACAATCCCTAAGACCATTACTAAGAATGAATTCATTGAATTCCTACATTATTTTTAAACGAGGAATAAATCCTCCTATCTTATCCTTAACATATAAGATAACACTAAAATCACCTCCAATAATAAAGGGATCTTCCTAATAACATGCTAAAACAATTGACATTTATATTCCAAAACCGTCTTTTTCTCTACAATAGAAATAGAACCATAAACATTGATGAGATAAAGCTATTATTGAAGTAATCATTTTCAAGAATCATTTCTAAAAGCTATATGTGAATCATTGCTAGGTTTTTTATTAAGATAAATGAGTATAACAGGGAACCAAAACTCAAATCCAGCACAAAATAAATCATAAAAAATAGAGTCTAACCAACCACTAACTAGCTACAAAAATAGGGGAGCACCTGAAAATAGAAAACCGTAAAAAACAGACCTGAAACAAGACGCAACAAAAAAAGAGTACGAAAGATCTCTCATAAGCTCAACATTTTTCTTGATAGATTTGTTATTAATCTACTGAGGTTCTTTCATAATAAACCTTGAGCTACCAGTCACCTGATGTTTTCTCCTAGTCCTAGTACACGGTCCCGTAGACGCCTGCACCTCCTAGTTAATCCTATTCAAGTTTATTTCTAGGGATGTTTCATCTCTAACCATATGCCCCTTCTACAATGCAATTTCCACATTAAATCTCTTAAGGCCCTCGATGTTGTTGTGCATGGCTTCCTTACTGACCTCCACCAAACCCTTTAGTTTTCTCTTCAATTTTTGAATCTTTTTCTCCATCCTGTCAATTTTCACCTCATGCTTAGTCTTCATAATCTTGATTTCTTTCACAATTTTCTCGAAAATCTTCAAGAGTTCCTTAGTATTGTCTAGTGAAGGAATCTCAATGAAGGTTCCCCTGTTTTAGAATATTGATTTTCCCAAAGAGACATCAAAAACATATTTTCTAATACATTAGTGATTTCCCTATAAGCAAGTCAACATCCTTTCCATTATGTTTGTTCTTGTTGGGGTCCACATTGAGAGGGATATCAAGCTTTATTTCATTATCCTCCTTGTCATGAATCACCACCTTAGTAGTCTTCTATTTTTTTAGATTTTGCGGTCCCACAATATGGGTCTCCGGAATAGGGGTTTTCTTCTTAGCATCCCATCTTAGAGGGTTTTTTGTAGGTAATCGTTCCACGGGTGGTCTTTTTCAGGGGACCCTCATCCTACAAGGGTATATATTCCAAATCTTTCGATGCATGGACATCATTCCAATCCATAGCTTTCCCACTCTCAGCATCATCAAACTGTATCAGACACATCATGCACCTCTTGGTTGGCTAAATACTTAGGGTTTTTTAGAGAGGGGGAAGGTTTGACCTTGTGGGCCTTCTCATGCTCCACGATTAAGAGTATTAAACCCTCGTGAAGAATCAAATTATTCTCATTCTTAGCATGCTTTCTAATAGATAACTCCAAGGATGACAACAAGTAAAACGGAATAGAAATTCTCTTGTCATGCCTAAAATGGTAACAATAAATACTAGCAAAGCACTCGTCGAGGGTAATTTACCTCATGATGAACTCCTCCATGTTTGCCTAGAGACTCGGAAGGTCCAACCGGTTGTAAATGCCATGTGGGTTCTTCTTAACCTTTCTCCTTTCACTCTATTTATCATAGAAAATAGAGAGGACTTCTTTTGAATTCTTCCTTTCCCTAAAATTTTTTTGCCCTCCATACTGAGACTAGTAATCTCAGTAATGAATGGTTCATCAATTCTAAACTTTTCCCCATACATATGGAGCACCCCATTATCCTAGCTAGATACAAACATCACTGTGAGCTGGTGGTCCTGACCATGAAGATTCCTAACATAGGGCTGCATACCCCCATCCTTAATCTCCCTCTCAACCTCCTCATTCTTCTCACAAAGATCGCATGAGGATGGCTCCAATCTATTTTTGTCTCCACCCATTATGGTTCTGTTTCAGTAATTTTTTCGGCTAACACTAAAACTAGACTTCAAACTGATGCTAAACAAGAAGAGCCACAAGAACAATCTAGAAACACGCCTTCACTCTTTTCTATGAAAAGCATAACACGTGTGATCTATCATTATTAATTGTCAAGCGATGAAATATTTTTGTCATCCTTCCTCGCCAACTCACATAAATCGAATTGAAAGGAATCCCCTTCCTCCCACTACTTTTCATCATTTCTAATCACCCCTAAATTAGTCACATGGTCAGTTGGCCTATTACCCTCCCTTATAACATGTGTTATTTTAATATCCTCAAAAAAATTTATCATTTCATTTAACCTTTCCTGCATAAAATGGTTAATCGTCTAGCTAGGAGGATATTTTTTATTCAAGCAATTTATTATATTTAGCGAGTCAAATTCCAACCATACCTTCTTAAATCCTCCACAACTTGCCAATCTAAGTACAATGTAAGCTAGATTTGCCTCGACAAAATGGTTTGTTTGGGTGCCCTGTGGTTGTGCCACTGTCGAGAAAAGCCTACCAATGTGATCATGCACAGCTCTCCCACATCCTGTCGGCCCAGGATTACCTTTGGCCACCCCGTCAATATTAATCTTGATCCACCCCCTCGGAGGAGCAATCCAAATAATGTTAGGTCTAGTGTATTTCATTTTAACTGTGGGTCTAGAGATATCCCAGTCCATTTTAAGAGGATTGATAGCCTGATCATGTAGGCAGGATGGACAAGATGCAATAAAAATTTCCTTGATAGAGGATTGAATACAATGACAAAACACAACATCCAGAGAATCTCTGTGTTTAAAAATGTGATTATTTCTTTTCTTCCAAATACCCTAGGCCACATGAGGAAGCATAAGATTCTAGAGAAACTTGAGAGCTAGATTATCTAAAGGGCACAACCATTGCAACCAACACTTCAGTACATTAATAGGGAAGCACCAACTAATAACCCAGATATTAAAAAAATGGGCCCAAATCTCCTGACTATAAAAATAATGTAATTAAATATGAGCCGTGTCCTCATCCTCTTTCTTGTAGAGGAACCAATGATTAGGCAATAACACCCCCCTTCAACATAGATTATCAATTGAAAGCACTTTATTATGCATAAACAACCAGAAGAAGATATTAATTTTAGGGATCAGGAATTTGTTCTAGAGACAAGACCATAAAGGGGCTGGAGCAAAGGATCTAGTGAGAAAAGAAAAGTCCTGAGAGACCGAGAAACCACCAGAATAATATCCCACCCAAACCATAGAGTCTTGAATAGAAAAGGAGGGAATACATATAAAGGAAAGCCATTTCTATAAAGGAGAGGTATGTGGGCTTAGAAAGGACAATTCAATCCAACTACCATCCTAAAAATAGTCAACAACTGAGAAGCCAATCCGATCTTTACACTACTCCATGAAAGGGACAACCCAGTTGCAATTAATTAAAGGAATACCACTAGCCCATAAATCTTCCCAGAAATGAATGTTCCTACTACCACCAAGGCACCACTTGGACTCCTTTGAGATGAGGCCCCTAGTAGTCAAAAAGCTTGACCAAAGGCTAAAAGCATTCTGGACCAGTCAAGAATCTTCAAGGATATATAATTAAAGAATACAATAATTTCTATAAATTTAATTCTAAATTTAACAATAACCATCAATCTAATCTTAACTCTTGATCTAATTTTAACCCTTGCCCTAATCTTAACCCTTGATCTAATTTTAACCTAACATTAATTTTAATCTTATGTCTACACTAGTTCTAATTCTAGTTGTAACCATAACCCTAATTCTAACACTAACATTAAATTTCACTATAACCCTAATTCATCACCCAATTTTAACATTAATTAAACCCCTAATTCTATTTTTTCCTTAATTTCTATCCCGAGTCTTTAATTTAAGTCTAAGCCTAACTCTAACCTTAGTTATATTAAATTTAGAATTATAATAATTAATAACAATTAAGATTAGAGCTATAATATAATTTTTTGTATTAAGTATCATAGAATCACAAAGCTCATTTTTTTCTCATTTGAGCATCCACGTTACAAACTTATTACAAATACCAGCTCCTTTCGAGCAAAATTATTACAAATACTAGCTCCTTTCAATCACCAAACTAGAAACGGCAATTGGAAGACCAAGGATCACAACTTAGAAATCCACTTTAAACAACAATGGAAGACCAAGAGTCACATCTTAGAATTCTACACAAGGTGTCCCTCAATGGAGTTGAACATGGGTCTCCACATTCAGAACTCAATGCTTTAACCAACTAAGCTCAACCCCTTGGACAACTATAATATAATTAATAATTATAACTTAAGTTATAATCATTTATTTTAATTATAACCTTAAAATTACTAATTATAATCTTAATCTTGATTAATAATAATTTAATTTAAATATTTAAAATAATAATTACTTTATTCTACCTTAAAAATTATATAATTATGAAATTATAATAATATATATAATCTAATTCTATATTAAAATTATAAATATTTCAATTTAAGTTTAATCATAATTTTAAAAATTAAATCCACAAACCTTAACCATTAAAATATCTAATCAGGTAAGAAAAAAATGAATTCTTAGATTTCCACACCATTTTTTCTTGTGTTCAAGCATACATAATCTATTCCCTCGGAAGTTTACAAAGCTCCATTAAATTTTTAATCCAAACTAATCATTAACATTGTTAAAAATTTGTGCCACGTTCTTGTATTAATCCATTGATAGTGGAAAACAAATTGAAAAGCATCCATAAATTATGATTATTGGTAATTAGTATATATATTCATTAAAATATTTAAAATATATATATTATTTTAATATTTAAAAAAAATTAATTATACATATAATTTAATATTATATTATTATAATTAATTATAATAATATTTATATATTAATATGCAATAATATATTTGCACATGCTTTGTCGCTGATTCGCAAATATTAATGCTCGAGCATCTTTTCATTGCGGTACAACGATGGTCGTTGATCTTTCTCTGATTTGCCAGCTCTTTAACTCACTCGGGTCACTCTCCCGTCGGATCCACCATTCAGTCATGAGGAATAAATGTTGTGCAATTTCCTATTGTGTTTCAGTGCCAACCATTGGATCGTCTTCAATCTACATGCTCGTTAACCCTTTTGTCTTTGTGCCCTCCCTCGTGTCAACCTCTGGTTCACCTGGAATCCACCTGAGTGCCACGTAACCTGCCACCTATCTGCCACCTCAACACCGCTGGACCCACTACCGGTCCTTGGCTCTTCTTTGTCGTTGGGTCGTGATGGGTAACCATCGTGGTTATTCTCATTGCGGATCAGTGACCACCGTCGATTTTCAAGTCAACCACTTGATCTTTAGGGTCCTTGGTTTCTTAACCACTGCCTCTTTATCGTCTGCACTATCTATCTACCTATAATTTCTACCTTAACTGCCTGCTAGCGGTTTGTCGCTGGGTCATGATGAATAAACATCGTGCACTTTACAATTGCGGACCAGCGATAACTAAAGGATCATTTCCACCCTACTCAGTTATTAACTCGCCTGCAGACCACTGCCATGTATGACTTTCTGATTTGCTCGTGCATCTAGCTGGCTACCATATGACTTTCTACCTTCTTTGCCACTTCACTTGCCAACATGCCTTAGGCCGGACCCACCACTAGACCTTGTCCACCTTGTCGCTAAGTCACGATGGGTAACAGACGAGCAGTTTCCCATTGTGGATCAACAACCACCGTTAGATCTTTTATATTTGGCCGAACTTTATCTCATTCTTTACTACACGTTCTTTATTGCTGATCCGTTTTGATTAATGCTCGAGAATATTTTCATTGTGGTACAACGATGGTCGTCAATATTTCTCTGACTTGCCAGCTCTTTAACTAGCTCGGGCCTCTCTTCTACTGGGCCCACCATTCAGTTGGTGGGTTGCGAGGAATAAATGTTGTGCAATTTCCCATTGTGGTTCAGTGACAACAGTTGGATCATCTTCAATCTGCACGATCGTTAACTTTCCCTTTGTCTTTGTGTCCTGCCTTGTGTTAACCTCTGGTTCACCCGGAATCCACTTGGGCACCACCTAACCTACCACCTCAACACCCTTGGACACACTTTTGGTCCTTGGCTCATCTTTATCGTTGGGTCGTGATGGGTAAAGCTAATTCCCATTGCGGATTAGCAACCACCATCGATCTTCATGTCAACTGCTCAATCTTTAGGGTCCTTGGTTTCTTAACTACTGCCTCTTCACCGTCTTTACTATTTGTCTACCTTAAATTTCTGTCTTAATCACCTGCTAGTGGTGTGTTGATGGGCTGCAATGAATAATGCACTTTCCCATTGTGGACCGATGACAATCATTGGATCACCAACTTGCTCAGCTATTAACTTGCCTATTGTCCACTGCCATGTGTCACTTCCTGATGTGTCTGCGCATCCAACTGACCACCATCTGTCTTGCCATCTTATCCACCACTTCACTTGCCAACTCACCTTTGGCCGGTTGCTCCACTAGACCTTGCTCGCCTTATCGTTGAGTCGCGATGGGTAACTGACAAGCAGTTTCACATTGCGAATCAGTAACCATCGTTGGATCTTCTTCTTGATCGTCTGATTTGCCCAACTAGCTCAGCCTTTAGCCCCCATCTTCGCCAGTATGGTTTCCTTGGGTTGCGTGTGCATAAGGTACTCTAGTAGTAATAATGTGACACTCCTTATGCCATTGAAGGCAAAATTACATTTTCTTGTTTTCATTAAGGTGGTGATAATTATTACTTAGATCATTGAGATCGCTCCTTTAGCATCCTGACCCTCCAATACTGATCATATACCTGTATTTTGCATTCCTCTTCAGCAAGATGAGTTGTATCTCATGAATAATTAATGTTCCTAGTCTATTTAGTTTGTGTTACGCCCAATATGGAAAGCTAATGTACTGAGAGGGGAGGGGTGAATCAGTACTCCAAATTTTTTTTTCAATAATAACTTTACTGTTATACATAAACCGAATAGTACAAAAACATAATATAAAGCTAAAACAAATATATAACAATCATACATGATTCACTCCATAACACATATATTTTGATTACGCAGAAACTCTTGGTTAGAGAGAAAAACTGCAGTGGGGATGGCACCCATAACTTCACTTCTACAATAATAAAGAGTGCTCGGTTAGAGCTACATGTTTAGCTATTTCTGATAGCTTACCCTGTTAGGAGTAACAAGATCTGTTAGATCTACCTTGCTAAAGGATTTCACAACACTTCATCTAAATGTTGCACCTGGTTAGAGGCTTTACAATTTATAGACTTGATTAGAGTCTTTTACCTTGTTAAAGGTTTATCTTACAACTTCACAATATTACAATAAAATTATTACAAATATATGCAACTTTACATCTGGAATGTTATAGCAGATTCTATGTGCTCAGAATAAGATTACCTTGCTTATAGCATACCTCGGTAACCCATATAGTAACTTGGTAAACCCTTCTGTTTACTCTGTTCTTTAACTGTTCTCTGAAAACCTTCTCGGTGACCTCTGTGTCTCTGTAATAGTCTTCTTACACTCATGCACACACCTCTTTAACTCTTAACTCATGCTGTATAAATAGATCTCTTATGACGGTGATCCAATTCATTGCTTCGATCTTACAAACATGATTTATTGAATAAATAACCATGCAAATTATTTCATTGGTTAGATGACCTCAAAATCATACACAATCTTTAAGTGCAATTTCCAATGTGATAATGGTTAGATGTGCCTCGATCTTGTAACACATTTTCATATGCATGTCTAGGTTCAATGAATCTGGTAACATGTTTCACTCGGTGTGTCATCTTTGTTGCTCGGTAGACATGTAAAGATACTTGGTAGACAACTTGGTGTATACTGCATTCTGTGACTGCTTTCTTCTGTAACCGACTAGACTGTGCATACCGACTGAATATCTCAGTAATAGATAACCGACTACAGTATATAGTATAACTTTGACATAAAACTAATGGCAATCTGATAAGTAGCAACAATCTCCCCTTTTGACATTAGTTGAGATGTTTGACAAAAACTACTTTTAAAGTTATAACTCAAAAATCTATATACTTGCAAAATTTGACTATATTGACAGTATATACAATAGTCAATAATATAATATATCAGATATACTCCCCTTATCAATATACTGTACAAAACTCTGATTTTGCATGCTCGATGATCTGTTCTTTACTTTGCTTAGTGTTTTGTTTACTGCTCGGTGTACTCCCCCTATATACTATACTCCGAATACTATACCATTCTCTCAATACTTTATCACTCTGTATTACTCCCCCAAGACTGTATCATTCCCTTAGTACTATAAAATATTACTCCCCCTTTTTGACAAACATCAAAAACTTAATTACCATTCGGGGGTGGTAACTGATCAAAAAGGGATTTGTACTTGGTCTGGGCATTGGTGAGAGCGACAAAGAGTGCATCCTTTACACTGTCCATTAAAGAATTATGTGCTTGAATATCAGCCAATAGTGATATTAAGCCATCTAGACTGCTTCCCTCTTGAGTAGTAGATAAGTATGTGGCTTGGTTGATCTGTTCTTGGACCGATGAAGGATGTGGAAGGAATAATGTCTGAAGGGTCATTACGTCCATCCTGATCTTGTTTTCTTCACTTCTTAGGTCCAACTGTTGATTGTTGGTATTTTGGTATGGTTTTGTCATTGATGTCAACACCTACTTTGGAGATCCAGCAACATTCACCAGCAAATAGTAAACTATGCAAACAGTTATCGGTATATGATTAACCGGCAGGATATAATGTTCACCGGTACCTCCATTGACATGGAAGACACTTGGTAATGTCGAAGACATCATGTGGACACTTTACTTTGAAGTAATAATCATTGGTATAATCTCATTTGCATATTTGCTTTTACCGGCAAATAGGTCTAGGTTATCTAGGGTTACATCGGTAGGTTTATCTTTTCCAAATCAGCATGACACGCTATGGACATGATTTATTATTATTGTAAATGCATTAAGCTGACATGTTCAATCGGTTATTGCATCGGATATTGTATTGTTTGTAAAATGTTTTTATTGTAATATCTTGTAGAGCTGACCTACTAAAATTGGTCTTAGGGTATGGTATAAATGTAAGATCTTATTTGTAAGATCAAGTGTGGAATGTGAAAAAGATATAAGGAAAGGTATATGTGAGATCAAGCAGGGATATACATGAAGACATCATTTGAAGGTGAAGTTAGGTTTTTGTAGAAGCATATCATCATTACACCGGTACTGAATCTAGCATATGAAGATGCTATTTTGTGCAGTACATTCTCATTGGATTTAATCATCCAACTGTAGTCAGTGTGACTCCCATTTGTGATTGAGCAGTGAGCTCTAGGCTGTTGGCCTTTCTGCATGTACAGACCCCTCTTGTACACTTACTATCTACAGTAGTATCATCTGATTGTGGGTAAGGTTTCCGACAGCGGTTTTTCCCCTTATAGGGTTCCCACATACAAATATTGGTGTCATGTGTCGTGGATGACTTTGTGCTTATGTTTCATGCATTAATTCTTACGGGTACAACAATTTTCAGTTAACATTGTCCACCGGCATACTTAACTAATTTACCGGTATTAAGCATTAAGTTGGTTAATAAGTTTTTGGTTTGAATTTATTAGACAACTGATTGACCCCCCCCCTCTCAATTGTCTCCGGGACCTACAATTGGTATCAGAGCCTAGTCCTCTTTTTGCAAAAGTTTAACAACTTGAGGAGATCCAATGTCTACTAATTATTTCAGAAAGGATAGTCCTAAACTTGATGGAACCAACTATGGGATATGGAAAATCGGAATGGAGACACATTTGAATTGCATTGGTAAAGACATCTGGGAAGTTACTAAGAATGGTTATACTGCTGTTGTAGCTGGTCAGACTGCTCCTATTACTTTAGCCAAAGATGAAGAAAATGATTGCAAAGCAAGAGAAGCACTTTTGTGTGCATTATCAGATCAACAAATCACGGGATTATCAGATAGATCCACTACAAAAGCTATTTGGGATCATTTGGAAACACTAAATGAAGGGGATTCCACAGTCAAAATTGCAAAACTTGAAAGCTTCCGAGTTAGGTATGAACATTTGAAAATGGAAGAAGATGAATGGATTTCTGCTTTTATGGAAAGAGTAAATGAAATTGTTTTGGGTATCAAATGTTGTGGAGGAACCTTGAGTGAAGATGAGATTGTTTCAAAAATATTAAGAGGTTTACCACCAGCATACAAAATGAAGGTTACTGCTATAAATGAGTTGATAACAATGCTTAATACATCAGTAACTAGGGACACATTGATTGGAAAACTTTCAGCTTTTGAAATTGAGGAATTTGGTCCTGTTGCTACTATAAAAACTGATTTGGCCTTCAAAGCATCAACATCATCTGCTCCATCCTTCGACAAATCAGACTAGAGAGCCTTTTATGCAAGAGAACTTGAAGAAACCAGGAAAAAGAATGAAGAGCTTGAAGAACCTGAAGCACTATTTGCAAGAAAAATGCCAAAAAGTCCAATTGGAAGTAAGTATGAAGGTAAAGCACCCTTTAAATGTTTCAACTGCAACAAGATTGGTCATATGGCTTCAAGATGCCCTGATAGACATGCTAGACTAAGAGAAGAAGCTAGAAGGACATACAAACCTAATCCTGAATATCAGAGATACAGATTTAAGAAAAACAAAGATAAATCTTGTTACATTGCTAATGAAGGTGTGACTGATGATTCTGATGAGGATCCAGTAGACAACGGATGGGTCTTTGTTGCTATAACAGAAGATCTATCGGTACCTATTGTTCAACCGGTAGAAAAAGCCCTAGTAGCTAAAGTTGAATCCAAGGATGAATGGATTATTGACTCAGGATGCTCACATCACATGACTGGAGACAAAGGTAAATTCTTGAACTTTCAAGAATACAACGGAGGTTTAGTAAGATTCAGAGATGACAAAGCCTATTCAATCAAAGGTAAGGGTTCAATATCTCTTGATGGTAAACGTAACACTGACAATATTTACTATGTTGAAGGATTAAAACACAATCTTTTAAGTGTTGGTCAATTAGTTGAGAAAGGTTTTCAGTTACAATTTAAAAATGGAAAATGCAAAATCATGAATAGAACTGGTTTGGAAATTGCAACCGGTAATCAGACTAGAGGTAATATCTTTCATTTGAATAACAGTGAAAAGGCATGCTTAATTGCACATATAGATGAAAGTTGGCTATGGCATAAAATACTATGTCATGTAAATTTTGATTGCATGATAAAAATCAGTACTTCTAAGACAGTTAGAGATCTACCTAAAATTGTGAAACCTCAGAATACAATTTGCAAGGAATGTCAATTTGGAAAACAAGTTAGAGCTAGTTTGAAAAGTATTCCAGAAAAATCCAATAATGCTCTTGATTTAATTCACACTGATTTATGTGGTTCATCTAGAACTAAAAGCTTACAAGGTGATAGATATTTCATGCTAATTATTGATGATTATTCTAGAATGTGTTGGGTTACTTTTCTCAGAGAAAAATCAGAAGCACTTGGGAAGTTCAAGCTATTCAAAGCAATGGTTGAAAATGAAACCGGTAAGAAAATTAAATGTTTAAGATCAGATCAAGGAGGAGAATTCACATCTAGATATTTTAATACATTTTGTGAAGTAAATGGAATCAAAAGACAGTTATCAGCACCTCAGACACCACAATAGAATGGAGTTGTTGAAAGGAAAAACAAAACTATTTTGGATGCAGCAAGAAGTATGTTATCTGAAG
Organism: Cryptomeria japonica; assembly: GCF_030272615.1. Lineage (NCBI taxonomy): Eukaryota > Viridiplantae > Streptophyta > Pinopsida > Cupressales > Cupressaceae > Cryptomeria > Cryptomeria japonica. The sequence continues at coordinate 643,218,026 of NC_081407.1, read as the reverse complement.
CAAATCTACCACATGTGTACTGGAGAGAGGCAGTAAGCACTACTGTCTATACATTCAACAAAGTTCATATCAAAGGTGAAACCGGTAAGACCCCTCATGAACTATGGTTTGGTAATACTCCTACTCTTAAGTATTTCAGAATTTTTGGAAGTAAATGTTATATTAGAAGAGATGAGTATATTGGCAAGTTTGATCCTAGAAGTGATGAAGGAATATTTCTTGGTTATTCATCTAAGAGTAAAGCTTATAGATGTTTTAATAAAAGATTACAGAAAATTGTTGAAAGTAAAAATGTAAAGATCGATGAACAATTCAGAGGAACTTCAAGGTATATAGACGTTGAACCAGTAAAAGAAATTATAACAAATGAACCAATAGTAAATCCACCGGTACAGAATTATGATCCAGTTACTCCGGTATCATCAGAGGATTCCACAGTAATTGAAGAACAACAATAGACTAAGACACCCCGGTATGTAAGACTGAATCATTCTGAAGATTAGATAATTGGAAGCAAATTTAAAGGATTCATGACAAGAGGAAGATTGGCGAATGAAGAGGTATGTCTTATTTCTCAAATTGAACCATTATCTATCAATGAGGCATGTGAAGATAAATTTTGGATTAAAGCTATGGAAGAAGAATTAGGACAAATTGAGAAAAATAATACTTGGACATTAGTTCCCCGACCTGAAAATAAAAATGTAATTGGAACCAAATGGGTATTTAGAAACAAACTCAATGAAGATGGTAAGGTTGTCAGAAATAATGCAAGACTAGTGTGTAAGGGATATTCTTAGAAAGAAGGAGTTGATTACAATGAAACCTTTGCACCAGAAGCCAGAATTGAGGCAGTTAGATTATTCTTGGCCTTTGTAGCTCACAATGATTACAAAGTTTATCAAATGGATATTAAATGTGTATTATTGAATGGAGATCTTGAAGAGGAAGTCTATATTGAACAACCTGATGGATTTTCCTTGACAGATGACAATGATATGGTTTGCAGATTAAGAAAAGCTTTGTATGGATTAAAACAAGCTCCAAGAGCTTAGTATGCAAGAATGGATAAGTATCTTTTAAAGATTGGTTTTACTAAAGGAAATGCAGATAGCAATTTATACTACAAAGTAACTAATGATGACATCTTGATTATGGAAGTATTTGTTGATGATATAATCTTTGGAGGAAAAGATGGATTATGCAAAGAATTTTCTCTTAAAATGCAGCATGAATTTGAAATGTCTATGATCGGAGAAATAAAATTCTTTTTAGGATTGCAAATTTTACAGGCTGATAAAGGCATATTTTTTAGTCAATCTAAGTACTTGAAAGAACTACTTAAGAAATTTGGGATGGAGAACTCTAAACCGGTAAGCACACCTATGACTACAAATGACAAATTATCTCAAAGGGATGAATCTACACCTATTAATCCAGCTAGATACAAATTTATGATAGGAGGATTACTGTATTTGACACAAACCAGACCTAATATTATGAATGCAGTATGTATAGTTTCTAGATTTCAGAATAATCCTAGGGAAAATCATGAATCAGCAGTAAAAAGGATTTTTTGGTACTTACAAGGCACAACAAATCTTGGATTATGGTATCCTAAAGATGAAAATTTTGATCTATATGCATACACAAATGCAAATTGGGCAGGAGATGTGGATGATAGAAAAAGCACCACTGGAGGAGCATTCTTTCTTTGAAAGAGATTAGTTTCTTGGTTAAGTAAGAAACATAGTTGTACATCTTTATCAACAGCAGAATCAGAATATGTTGTAGCAGCAACAAACTGTACACAGGTACTTTGACTTAAGCAAATGTTGAAAGACATAAAGGTAAAATGCAAGGAACCTATTATTATATATTGTGATAACACTGCAGCAATTGATATATCTAAGAATCCAGTATTACATTCTAAAGAAAAACATGTTTCTATCAAACTGAATTTTCTAAGGGAAAAAGTTGAAGAAAAAGAAATAAAACTAGTTTATGTGAATACTAAAGAACAACTTGAAGATATTTTCACAAAACCTTTGCCTAAGGAAACTTTTGAGTATCTCAGAGATTAGCTCGGAGTCTTACCTCCATCGGTGGAGACTTAGACAGTTGATGATTCTCATTAACGACAGAAATGAATGGACAAATCTTTTATTCCGGTATTTGATGAGGAAGCTACCTCCTAGGGGGAGTAGTTGGTATATTGACTTGGTTGGTATTTTGTATGAACTTGACTTTTTGTGACTTTGGCATTTGATGTCAAAGGGGGACAAATATATGGAAAAACATTAGGGAGAGATGTATAAAAAATGCATTATCTTTTTGAGGAGAGATTGGTATAAACACATATTACTCCTAGGGGGAGAATTGGTTTTTGTACTTGGCATTTCTGTTTTGGCACTTTGATGGTTTTTCCATCTTGTGTTGCCATCAATGCCAAAGGGGGAGATTGTTGGTATTTTGGTATGGTTTTGTCATTGATGTCAACACCTGCTAAATACACCTACTTTGGAGATCCAGCAACATTCACCAGCAAACAGTAAACTGTGCAAACAGTTACCGGTATATGATTAACCGGCAGGATATAAATTTCACCGGTACCTACATTGACATGGAAGACACTTGGTAATGTTGAAGACATCATGTGGACACTTTACTTTGAAGTAATAATCATTGGTATATTCTCATTTGCATATTTGCTTTTACCGGCAAATAGGTCCAGGTTATCTAGGGTTACACCGACAGGTTTATCTTTTCCAGATCAACATGGCACGCTATGGAGATGATTTATTATTGTTGTAAATGCATTAAGCCAACATGTTCAATCGGTTATTGCATCAGATATTGTATTGTTTGTAAAATGTTTTTATTGTAATATCTTGTAGAGCCGACCTACTAAAATTGGTCTTAGGGTATGGTATAAATGTAAGATCTTATTTGTAAGATCAAGTGTGGAATGCGAAAAAGATCTAAGGAAAGGTATATGCAAGATCAAGCAAGGATATACATGAAGACATCATTTGAAGGTGAAGTTAGGTTTTTGTAGAAGCATATAATTATTACACCGGTACTGAATCCAACATACGAAGATGCTATTTTGTGCAGTACATTCTCATTGGATTTAATCATCCAAGTGTAGTCAATGTGACTCCCATTTGTGATTGAGTAGTGAGCTCTAGGCTGTTGGCCTTTCTGCATGTGCAGACCCCTCTTGTACACTTACTATCTGCAGTAGTATCATCTGATTGTGGGTAAGGTTTCCCACCGTGGTTTTTCCCCTTACAAGGTTTCCATGTACAAATATTGGTGTCATGTGTTGTGGATGACTTTGTGCTTATGTTTCATGCATTAATTCTTATCGGTACAACAATTTTCTGTTAACATTATCCACCGACATACTTAACTAATTTACCGGTATTAAGCGTTAAGTTGGTTAATAAGTTTTGGGTTTGAATTTATTAGACAACTGATTCACCCACCCCTCTGAATTGTCTCCGGGACCTACATTGAGCCATGAGCTGATAATTGCCTCTTTTTTATTCTTAATGTCTTTAATGAATAAAGAAAAGGTTCAGAGTTTCTAAAATAAATAAAGAATGTACTTGAGTTGAGGAGTCAACTCAGCAGTAAATTTGACAAGTTTAACTTTGCCAATTGCTATAGCTTTTTGTACCTCTTCTATCATTTTTGCAGTGAGCTCTTTGTCTTTCAGCTGGCTCAAATACTCGGATGCATCTACTCCAGATATCTCTATCTTTGTGAGGAGCTCATCCAGTTGAATGTGGATGGCTACATTAGTTGATACTATAGCTTCAGGTAGCATATCTATTAGTTGTGTTTTTACCTTCCGAAGTACTTTATTTTTCTTTTGAATGGCCATTTGCTTCTCTTGTTCGGCCTTTGCTTTGCACAGCTCACCGAAATCAATGAGTTCTTGCCCTTTCAATTTTGATATGTCTACATTGGGTAACACTATTGGTTTTGACAAATCAACTTTAAAACTATGCTTCTTCACTTACTTTTCTTTACCTTCCACCGATGGAACTAAGACAAGGGCATGTGAGGCTTGATGACCCTCGGTAGGTTGCTCGGTAGAGGCAACACTTTGATCGGTTCTGTAGTCATATAAATCTGTCCATTTTAATTAAATGAAAATTTGCTATTTATATGATTAAAAATCCACTAGCCATTAGTTAATTAAATTAATATTTAATTAATTCATCTTCAAACATTCTCCTATTAATTAAATAAATTATTCAATTTATTTTAATTAATTCATTAAACCAAATTCAAATCAATTAAATGAATAAAATCTATTTATTTAATTAAATCCCCCTTTTCCACTTTTAAATAAATCAAACATTTATTTAAATCATTTATCACCCCCCACTTGCATTTTCCTACAAATGCAACTTGCACACATTTATTGAAATAAATGAATTTTTATTTTAATAAAATCCTATTTTCCCTCACCCACCAAACCCACTTGCAAATCTAATCCCCTTGTAGATTCTTCTAAACTCTTCCTAATTAGCCTACTCCATTCCCTAATTATTGTCACATTCCTAAGCAACTTTAAGTCACTTCTCAAAGACTCCAAAGTCTTTGAAAAGCATTAAATGCTTTGTGTGTTCAACAATTTAACCTCCAAAGTCTTCCAAAACCACTAATGGCTCTTACATGACCATTAATGGCTCTTACATAACCATTTATGGTCATTTCAACTTGCACTCATGTGTTTCCTCAAACATTTATTGCTTTGACCATGGTTATCCCTTTTGCCTTTGCACAAGAGTTTATCCATTGGATAAAAGCTTTATTATTTCAATAAAGAATTTATTCATTCAACCTAACCTTGACCTTAACTTCCAAGTTAACTCCCAAGTCATGTCAAGCAATTAATGCTTATTCCCTCTCCACTGAACCTATCTCACATTGACACTTGTCATCCTAGGATTGGGTTGAAATCTCTCACATGGATCTCAAGCCATTCAATCTTGACCCTTGTTGAGATTACTCAATCTCAACCATCCATTGCTCCATTTTACCTATAAATAGAGCTCACATTCCTCATTTTCAAATCCTCAAGCATTTAGCATTCATAATCATAATCCTAAAAACCTGTATGCATTTAAGCTATAGGCATTTTAAGAGAGCATTTTAGCATAATCAACTTATAATATTGTCATTTTGGTTAAAATAAATCATTTTAGCATCAATAGCATAGTATTAGCTTTTTATTCACATTTAGAGCAAATACTTCAATCTCAAACCTCCATAAGCATCCATAGTGCAAAAAGCTGCTGAGAGCTACACTATTTTGGAACTTGGAGAGGAGAGGAACAAGGGAGAAGAAACCAAGAGCATGTTAGGAGGCATTTGGAGATGCCTCATCATATTTAGCTTCTTAGTTAGATATTTTATCATGCTTTTGATATCTCTCTTGATATGCTTGTGTAGGAAAGTATTTTGTTTGTGATTTCTAACCCTAACAGTTTGCCTATTCTTCTTGTTTGTGTCTTGATATCATTGATTAACCTTCCCTTTTTGCAGAGCATCATTTGGTGAACCCGACATGAATCTAAACACCTAAATTTTTTTTTTTTTTTGACAACTAACATGTTTGATTGTTGAACTTGACACACAGGTTGCGCTTTAGCGCTATTGATCACATTGTAGCACTATTGCAACTTGTTGTTCTAGCGCTATTGTTCTTACAATAGTGCTATTGTACCAAGTTTAGCGTTATTGACATTGTTTGAGCGTTTTTGACCCTGTTTTGGCGTTATTGAACATGTTTGAGCTCTTTTGAATTCTCTGTCATTATTCTTTTTTTAGCGCGTTTGTGTTAAATAGCGCTTCTATTTAAACATAGAGTAGCGCTATTGTAACAGAATGTTGTAAAAACGACCCTGTAATCAAAAAAAGAAAAATTCTTAGGCTTGTGGAAGCCCACCATAGGTTCAATTTTTACTAACTATTTGTCTCTTGTGCAGGTCTAAAAACCAACCTCTTAAAAATTAAAAACTTCCTTTTGGTGTTTTAAAAATTGAACAACACAAAATTTTCTTTTTTGCAAGTTTAGGATCAAAATTTGTGTTTGGTGCTATAAAATTGAACAAAACAAACTTTTGTTTATTGCAAGTTTAGGCTTCAGTTTTCATTTGGTGCTTAAAATCAACAAAAACAAATCCATTTCTAGCATCAAACTTAAGCAAAACTATACAAGCCACACTTCAAATTTTGGTGCAATTAAAACTTACAATCCACTTGTTTTAATTTTTTTGCAAGCCATTTAATTCAAGCAAACATGCTTTTTATTAAGTTGACCAGGATTTTCAAAATTCTAGTTTACTTAAAATTTTGCATTTGAGGTTAAAAAGAACACCATGATTGTTGGAGCAACATCTCCAAATAGTTAGAACATATTGCGATGATGGGTTAAAAAGAACAAGTGTTTTTCACGCTTGGCACACGTGCAAAAAGTTGGTCGAGTGGTCCTACTTCTAACACACACTATCCTCTCCCTTGGCTTTCATGGTCCTAGGTACAAGAGAAAAGTGTTAGTAATGCTCAAATTTTTATCTTTTTAAGAGAGGCCTGCCAAGAGACACATCACTCTTGGGAATGACCTCGCGCGGTAAATCCTTCGAGCTGCTATAGAAATCAGGTGAGAGCGAAAGTTGTAGCCTTGGGTATAGCTGTTCCTACAGTGTAACTTGCCGAAAGGATAAATGGGCCCCACCACAAGTTATAAGGATCTTAAGTGAGTCACTGCAGAATGAACTTATGTCCAAAGACATCGAAAATGACTAAACACCTTTAAGTAGTAGCCCACCCATTCTATGGATTGAGAATATTTGAGATATAATTCAGTGCAAGAGCATAGATGGTTTTGCTCCCAAGATACTCACCATACATATTTCCTTGAGTAGAAACATAGCTTTTTGAAAAGTCACTTGTGGCTTGATAAAAGTGGTGACTCCCCCATCATAGGGATCATCTATTTGTTATACTCGCGCAAGACTTAGTATATCACATCCTTACCTGCCACGGCGGGATTCATAAGGTATGTAGTACCAAAGTCAAAGAAATATCAAGATGTGGGTTGAATTTATCACAACTGGCCATTTGACCTTAGGGATACAAAGTGTTTGAAGTGTCTTCGTGTTAGTCAAGACCAAGTACAAATTGAGCCGACTTCAGGCTTTGGAAAGAAAACACCTAAAATACACTTAAAGGAAAGAGTCATACAAATTCCAAAGATTGGATTGGTCTAGACCCATACTCATTTGTGCCTTTTTAAGGCAACATTCTTTTGTTTGTGTTCTTGCTTTGTTTTCTTATCAAAGGAGAATCAACAGTCAATTCCAAAAAAAGTATTCATCCAACCAAACATCTTTCAAAACAACCAAAAATTTCAAAAACAAAGTGCAAACAACAAAGTATCAAACTTTATGACCATTCTTCACATCTTGAGAAAGAAGAATCGTCATCAGAACATCAACTTGAAAAGAAGACCATTGAGCTCAAAGGCTTTGATCAAAAGGAGAAAATTCTTCTATCTCAATAGACAAATCTTTGTCTCTCATAGAGTTTTTCTGCATCACATGTGTCTCTACCTTCAAGGCAAAACAAATGAATTTGATTCAGAGTCATTGAACCGTAGAGCTTTTATGCAATATAGAGCTTTGAGTTAGCACAAAAACCAAGGAGGCAAGATTAATCCTAACTTCTTCCCAAACATTTGTATCAAATACAACATAACTCAAGAAACGCCACCAACACCCGAAAGGGAAGAGGTAGAGTTTGTCCCTTTTGTAACACAAAGCTTTTATTGAAGTTAAAACATTTCATCCATCATCTCATTCACATCATCACACTTCATCATCAATCCGTTCCAACTCTCAAAACATTAAGAGGTTCTTGTCCTAAGTTCTCTTTTAGATATTGCTTGAATCAAACGCATCACATCACTTTTTAGATTGTTTCTACATCTAGGATAAGCTCATCCTAAGAGACACATCTGCGCAGGTTAAAACTAGTTCATGAGTGAATCCTCTCATTACTAGGTAGTTAAATCTGTAACACATCTCAGATTTTTCTACACCTTATCACATCAAACCTTATCAAACAAACAGGCAATTCAAAGAAGGAATTTCAGTTATATCTACCTTAAAAGTGCTAGAGATCCACATGCAACACAATTCACCAACCATCAATCTCTCATTTCATCAAAAACTCATCATCATTTTCACTCAACTTCAACAAAATCTTGTAAACAAAATGGCTCAAACCCGATCACAATCAAGGCAACGAGAAGCAGAAATTGAAGAAGAAGAGGAGGAAAACATCAATGAATTTCAAGAAGCACTTGGAGGAAATGCGAATGATGAAAACCCAAGTACTCCTACTCCTGCAACAATAGAAAGGGCCTAGCATAACCCTCTCTTTAACAGACTTTTTGACGAAATACTTAGGAGCAATGCAGATGCTCACTTTTTAAAGCTCTCTCAAGAAGGAGCCAGACTCCCCTCTGACTTTGATCTTGCCCAATTAAGATAAGCATCAGAATGATAAAGTCACCATGAAGCGGAAAGAGGTAGAGATCCCATCATATATAACATTCCTCGAGGTAACCCACCACCTCCTCCTCCAAAAGAAATGGAGATGTTGCGGCAACAAGTCGAAAATCTCGCCCAACAACTTCATAGTGGTGTCAAGACTAACCAATTCTCTCTCAATGACATCTGTCCCTATCCTTTTGATAGGAATCTTTATATGCCACCCTTTCCATGAGGATTTGAAACACCCAAATTCAAAAAATATAGAGGAAAGGGAGATCCTCGCGATCATGTCAGAGAATTTCATTCAGCTTGCCTCAAAGTGGCATATGAAGACACATACCTAATGCGCCTTTTTCCCCAAATCTTGGGATGAACAACCACATCATGGTTTTCCCAACTACCAAGTGGTATTAGGACCTTTGAAGAACTAATCCAAAAGTTCTTGGCACATTACTCTCATAACATTGAACGCGACATCACCATGGCTGATTTGTGCAACACTAAACAAAAACCAGGTGAACTATTCTTAGTATTCTTGCAACGATGGTGTCAAATGTCTAGCAGACATTCTCTTCAGTTACCTGAATGAGAACTAGTGGAAATATTCATTTCCAACTTAAATGAAGAAATGAAATTTCACCTGGATGTCAAAGACACAGACTCCTTTAATGACATGATCACCAAGGGTTTGAAATGTGAGTGGGCCCTCATCAAGAAAGGACTTATCAAAATCTATAATGAACCAAAGGATGGTCCTCGCCCATGCTTCAATAGTGATAAACCAAGCTTCTGGAATAAAAAAAAGAATATCATCAACGATGGGGTTGTGGATGCCAGAACTATCAAAAGTGCACAACCTGTTGTTCTATTTAGAGGACAAAATCCTCCACCTCAAAATAACACAATTATTCCTTCAAATCAAGGTCGCATCACATCTCATGATGAACCTAGACCTCGTCAGCAAAAACAAAAATGAACATACACTCCCTTAGGGGAACCCATCGAAACAGTGTCGCGATAACTAGTTTCTCAAAATTTGGTAACTCTACCTAAAACATCAAACTATGAGCCTTAGGTCAAACCTGCATGGTGGAGAGATACTGAACACTGTGATTTCCATCAGGGGAGAGGACACAAGACAAGTAATTGTCATAGATTAAAAGATCTTATTCAGGATCTTATTGACCGAGATGAAATTAAAATTGAAGGAGATGACCCAAAAACAACAAATAATGATCATCTGATGTTCAAAAATCCACTTTCATCACAAGATCAAAGGGGTCCTTCCACTTCCAGGAGAGGCGTTGATACCACTGATTATACGCAGGCTACATATAATTATACTGTAAATCACTTGTATGATGCCAGTGAACAAATTGCCACTATAACCATCAAAAATCCCAGCTCCAATTGCAATGATGTTACACATCGCGACAAGGTTACCATAAAGGCAGCTCCACAAGGCACCACCTCCATACCAAAGTAGTACAATCTTGTGGAATAATTAGATAAAACACTTGCGCTTATATCCATTTTAGAGCTATTGCACCTATCGCCATCTCATAAAACAATCTTGGATCAAGTTCTCCAAGAAGCATCAGTCCCTGCTAACCTGAATATAGACCAATTTCAAGCCATGGTTGGAAGTCTAAAGTCATCACCTTGTCTCACTTTTTCCAAAAGTGACAACTCTTCCTTCCAGCAACCTCATAATGCTTCACTACACATAGAAGGCTTTATCAACCAACATAGGATCAAGCGAGTCTTGATCGATAATGGAGAAAGCCTAAATATTTGTACACTGCAGTTGGTCATAGCATTGGGATATGCCATTGAATCCATGGATCCCCGTAAGAAGATCACAATTAAGGCCTATGATGATGCAGAGCGTTCCTCCAAAGGAGCAGTGGTACTACCAATCTGAGTGGGCCCTATGGTGAAACACATCATCTATCAAGTTCTGGACCTTCCTCTGCCATACAATCTATTGTTAGGAAGACCTTGGATACATGCCATGCAAGCCATTCCATCTACCTACCATCAATGTATCAAGTTCCCACATAACGGTGTAGAGATCATAATCCTGGGCGATACAAACCCCTTTGCATATTGTCATAATATCAGCCATCAACCAAAGATTACCATTCCTAATAATAGAGAAGCCATCTCCTCCACATCATATATAAGTCCAGCCTCTCTTGCCAGTTCGAACACCACTATACCCAAGCAAGAAAAGCTTAAAATGAAAATAGCAGAGGAAGGTCCTGGGGAATACAATTTGAGTCAACTCTTTTGTGTGGGACAAATGTCCATTTCTCCTAGAACATATGGAAAACCACAACAGTTACTCCAACAACCACTGATCACGCCAGCATGTGCTTTAACACCTTTCATCCTTGGAAAGAGTCAAGATGAAGAAACCTAAGATGAGGACTTAGCGGAATGGATCTATAAAGATCCCATCACCACTGATATACCGCAAGCTATGCTTCCTACAGATCAATATGGTAAAGGCCTCCTCATTATGCAAAGAATGGGGTATGATGGTTCGAGTGCTTTGGGATATTGCAAACAAGGATAACATGAACCTCTGCTGTCGGAATTAAAGACCAAAGGTAATACAAGCCTAGGCTTTGAAAAGGAGATCTTTCTTAAGCTTTCATTCAAAGGAAAACCTAGCAAACCACTATATCAGCCTATTACAAAGAGGACACCTTTCATTATCAAAGCAGCATCAAACACCATCGTAACTACCCCACCGAGGCTTGAAAACCCAACACAACCATCTACAATGCCAATCATCCCACCAAACAAACCAGTAATCCTATCAGCAGCAGCAATAACATCAAAAGCACCATTAGCAGCAGCAATTGTATCAGAACCCACAACAGCATCTACAACACCAGCAGTTCCAACAACAGCAACTAAGTCAACACTACCGATACTCCCTGTATCAGATTCTTTGATCCCTATCATCCTTCCTGCAGCTCCGATCATTTCATCTACAAAGGTACATCAACCGATCACACCTGCAGTGTTTAACATAAAGGACATCCCAATATGGTATAGTAATCGGATGCTGGAAAGTGATTCAGAGACTGACTCACATGAATGGGAATTTGATTGCATACAGCTTAATACTTCAGATGAGGAAGACACATCACCACCTCCACCTCGCAAAGACATCCCTATTTACGGAGAAGCATAGACAAAGACCTCTTGGGTTCCTGAACTGGAAACTTCTTCCATAGACCCTACGTCCCATCCTACGCCTGATTCTGACATGGAGAGTACCATCAACGACCTTCACCATAACGTCTTAACCTTCATTGACACATCTAATGAACTTAACCTAATCGATGAAGTAATGCCCATTATTCTTCCTGAACTCATCGAATGGAACCAACCAAATCCCCCATGTCTTGACCTCTTCCAAAACGATGAGGCCATCATTGACTTTTTGGAATTAAGGGATAACCTACCAAGCGGGGATCACAAAGCTAGATTCACCATAGAACTTAATAGCGCAGCATACTTTGGTGCAGATGCCAAACCTTTCAGCTGCAAAAATATAAAAATAAAACATGGATCTTCTAGTGAAAACCACACCATGGCACTGTTTGATTCAACAAAAGTAAAAAGAAAGAGTATATCCAATGGTGAAAACCTCTCTGAGGTGCCTGAGGATGAAGGGTTTGACATTCTCCCTGCTAGTACACAATAGGAATGATCAATGATTCTCATCAAAGAAACCAAAGAATACAATGTGGGGACTCCTGAAACTCCTCACCTCATACATCTGGCATCTCTTCTAACTCCAGAGGAACAGCCTAAATTTGTCGAATTCTTCCAGAGGTGCCAAATCAACTTTGCATGGTCATATGCAGACATGCCTGGGCTTGATCCTGATTTAGTCATGCATCACCTCACCATAGTAGAAGGAGCCAAACCTATCAAGCATAAGCTTTGTAAGATGCATCTTCAGATTGCAGTACTAGTCAAAAAAGAACTCAAGAAACTCCTAGATGTTGGTTTCATTAGACCAATTGATTATGCAGATTGGATATCCAACATTGTGCTTGTCGGCAAACCAAATGGGGGCATCCGCATTTGTATTGACTTCAGAGATCTGAATAAGGCATGTCCTAAGGATGACTTCCCCCTACCAAATATCGACATCATAATAGACCTAACAATAGGACATGCCATGCTTTCAGTGATGGATGGCTTTTTAGGATACAATTAGATAAAGATCGCACTAGAGGATCAACATAAGACAGCCTTCACATGTCCATGGGGCACATATTGCTGGAATGTAATGCCTTTCGGCCTAAAGAATGTAGGAGCGACCTATCAATGAACAATGACCACCATCTTCCATGACATGATGCATACTATGATGGAAGATTATGTTGATGACTTACTAGCAAAATCACTCACCAGAGAAGGTCATCTAGACATATTAGATAAAATCATTGATAGATTGAAACAATATCATGTTCAACTCAACCCAAAGAAATGTGTCTGTGGAGTAACCTCTGGGAAGCTTCTAGGATACATTGTCTCAAGTAAAGGTATTGAGGTCGATCCAACAAAGGTAAAAGCAATCATGGACATGCCACCACCCAATAATATCAGTCATCTAAGAACATTACAAGGACGACTACAATCCATACGAAGATTCATTGCACAACTAGCAGATAAATGTCACCCCTTTACACATCTACTACACAAAAACATCTGCTTTCAGTGGGATGCCAGATGCTAGCAAGCATTCCAGATACTCAAAGACTATCTCATGAATACACCATTGTTGATCCCACCAGATCCAATTAGACCTCTGTTACTCTATATATCAGCAACAAGTACAGCATTGGGTGTACTATTGGCACAACATAATGCAGAAGGGAAAGAGTGTGCTATTTACTACATCTCTCGTACACTGGTGGGCTATGAACTCAATTACACACCTATTGAGCGATCTTGCCTAGTAGTAATCTTGGCAACCACTAAATTGAGGCACTATCTGTTAACACATAAAGTACAGCTCATTGCAAGGATTGATCCACTCAAGTACTTACTCAGCAAAGTAGCATTGACAGGTCGCTTGGCCAAATGGGTTATGATTCTAAGTGAATTTGACATCGAGTATGTAGACCGTAAGGCTATCAAAGGTCAAGTTATTGCAGATCAATTGGCTGAAGCACCACTCATAGGCGATCATCCTCTCATTTCCAATTTTCCTGGTGAAGAGATATTCATGATCACAACAGCACAACCATGGAAACTATACTTTGATGGTTCATACACTAGGCATGGCTCGGGGGCAAGCATCCTGTTTATCACACCTCAAGGTGATAGCATCCCGAAGTCTTACAGGCTCACATTTCCATGCACTAACAACATAGCAAAGTATGAGGCCTTAATCACAGGACTCAGGCTAGCCGTACAATGGAAATTACAAGAACTACGAGTATATGGCGACTCACAACTGGTCATTCCACAAGCAATAGATGAATATTAGACCAAGGATGATAAACTCATGCCATACAAGAAAATGGTGGATAGTCTAAAGGCATCATTTACTACAATTACCTTTGAGCAGATACCAAGAGATCAGAATCGAGCTATTGACGCTATGGCTACTATTGCATCTCTCCTAGATCTTCCGCAAAATTCAACACGCTACAAGTTCTTGGTAGAACAGCTTTGGATTCCTCCTTATGATATCACCAAATCCGAGATGATATGTTGCCTTGTCAGTTCTGAATCCCCATGGTACGGTGAGTTTTACACCTATCTCCACGATCACACCCTTCCTCCTAACCAATCGAATAACCAACGTAAGACCTTCATTCGCCAAACTGCTCGATATACCATTATTGCCAAAACCCTATACCGACACAGTCTTGATGGTACTCTCCTTCGATGTCTAGAACAAGATGAGATAACAAAGGCCTTGGAAGGGGTACATGAAGGAATTTGTGCAACGCATGCAAGCGGTCCGTCACTAGCCAAGAAACTCCTGCGCAATGGATACTATTGGCCATCTATGGAAAAAGACTCCTACTACTTTGTCAGGAAGTGCAAAAAATGCCAAATTCATGGAGACCTAATACATGCACCAGCACAAGAATTGCAACCAATCATGACACCATGGCCTTTTTGTCAATGAGGCCTTGACCTTGTGGGTAAAATCCATCCATCTTCATCCAATGGCCATAAATTCATTCTTACCCCCACCGAATATTTCACAAAGTGGATCGAAGCTGTTCCACTTACCCAAGTTACCAGCAAGCAGATCGCCTCATTCATCCTCAATTACATCATCTGCCGATATGGTGTCCCCATGTCCATCATCGCAGATAACGGTCTTCCTTTCAAGAATCAAGATGTCCATGAACTCTGTGAGAAATTTCACATCCAACACCGCTTTTCCACCCCCTATTACCCACAAGGCAATGGTCAGGCTGAAGCATCAAATAAAAACATATTGAGAATCCTCAAGAAGACAGTCAATGATGCCGGTCATAATTGGCATGTTCAATTGAATCCAGCACTATGGGCATATCGAACTAGCATTCGAACCCCTATAGGTGTAACTCCATACTCATTGGTCTATGGAGAAGAAGTTATCTTACCTATTGAGGTTGAAATACCATCACTAGGGGTTTCCTTGCACAATCTCATCGATGATGAAGCATACAGAGTATCACATCTTCAGGGCTTAGAGCTACTTGATGAAAAGCGACAAGCTGCATACAACCACCTCAAAGCCTATCAGCAGTGCATGAGTCGAAGCTACAATCACCAAGTTAGACCTCGTACGTTCGAGGTAGGTAATCTTGTTCTTTGAAAAAATCCTCGTAACCAACCCAACCAAGAACATCAAGGAAAATTTGAATCAAATTGGCTAGGTCCATATGTCGTCACTACTGTATTTGGGTCCGGGGCATATCAGTTGGCTATGTTAGAAGGAGAACCGCTAGCAGATCCGATCAACAACATGCACCTCAAACAGTTTTAGACATAAGCTGCACAGAGCATCAAGCTCCCATATATACTGAAGAAAATACCAAAAACATCCAGAAAAATGTCTTGAAGAAAATACAAAAACATCAAAATAGTAAAGAAAAATCATGCATCCAAACGGTGAACAACCACTCCGGTGGCACCTTGGGTAAGTGCGATGGTGAAAACCTGGCAAACAGGTGCCACTTGTTAAAGGCTATGGCTCCATTATCTTTAAGACCTATTGCGATCACATCTACTTCATACATACATCCACATCCATCCATCCAAACCATGGCTTGTTATTGATTTGCAATCACGAGAAAGTACTGCATGCATCTTGCATCCCGCTTTTTAGTAGTCATGACTAAACTAGGGGCAATGCCCTTAACCTATTGATGGAATTGGATTCTACACTATCTTGTGATTCATTAAAATTCTTCATTCAAAATTGTCTCAAAAAAATACCAAAAACATTGGAAAACAGTCTCACAAAATACCCCCCCCCCCAAAAAAAAAAAAATGTCTCACAAAATTCAAAAACAATCTCACCAAATCCAAAAACATCAGAAAACATCGAAAGTCACACAAAAAAAACATGGCAACACCTTGTACATACTCATCCACGCAAATACCAAACAAGCATTGAAAAATAGTCGCACGATGATCACTTCTCCAAATTGACCAAACAATCAACATCAACAATCAAACTGTCTTCAACAAGAATGCATCCTTCCTTACCAAAACAAAGACAAAATGACGTTTTCTTTGAAAAGAAAATTAGGTGTTAAGTAATCAAATACTTGGTTGATTTGTGAGTAATTCATTCATGTATAAAAATCAGGATCCTACAACATTGTTTGTGTATTTTCGATGCATTATTCCGATGAAGTACTAAGGCATGTACTAATGGTGTGTACATGGGAAGTTCACTAAGATGCATGATCTTATGCAAAATGCAGTCATAGATCACTACGGCTTGCTAACTACAGTGTATACCTTGACCATATGAGCATGAACCATTACCAAGGATCCATATTCTTTATTCTTTATGTATATACTATTTTGTTTGCAAGAACAATGCTCCTTCTTTGGTTCCCCCTCATCCAATTTGGATAAAGGTTTTTGTCTCTTATTAAGGTGTGAACTTGTCTTAGGATATGATCAGCTCAAGATCAAGAAGGACGATCCAAGTCATACATGAACAGAGATGATCCTTGTTTGTTCTGGAAGCAATACTCTAGTCAACTTGACCCATTATATCAAGTTGTTTGTATTAACTTGCTATATCAAATCCATGTAAGAAATACTCTGGTCATCTTGAATCATTATGTCAAGTTGCTTGTATTTTCTTACAACATTTTAAAAGCTCAATGATGAAAAATAAAGCACTATGGATCGTCATTCCATCTCATCTATATATATTGCATTCTGTTGAATTTCATCCATCCATACATTCATAATAGATGCATATCATGCATACATAGTAATGACAGTGCATACTCTATTTTCCTTTTCTTCCATAGGAATGAGTCATAGGTCCTCCATTTCTTCTATCTAACATCGAATCCCCCCCTCACCCTCCCCATCTTGATAATCAATGTCACATACCCTACATCATTTCCTATCAACCCAATCAAGCCAGTTACTCAATCGACACAAGCACATCAACTCACGCACACCTAGACTATAAACAGATACTCTGATCAAGTATCTTCAGGTCTCAATAGGTAATCGATCATGGTAATCCTAGACTACATCAGGCATTTATCATAATGACCTAGTCTCAACGGGGCTGCTATGATTCACCACAACCATCCATCCCACGCACACACTATCAATTGATCAACCAATCAAACACAATCCAATGGACAATTACATCAATTGTCTAAGTCTCAATGAGTATTTTGCTTCATATACCTTGACTTCATCGGACAATTACATCAATTGTCTAAGTCACCCTCAGGTCACTTTGATTCACTTACTCAGACTTTATCCTGTCTAAGTGACCAACTGACATCAACTGTCATGCTTTGACTCGACCGGGGCAATTAAACAAATTGCACCAGATTGTCCAACCAATTTTGATCAATTGTATAGCATCACTTGAAAGCACAACACCACATTTGCACAGTATCTCCTGCATAACCTAAGGGTACTCACTGGCTTGATATTTCTCCGTATTCACTCTGTTTTCTTCCATTCTTTTACCGTTATTGCTAATTCTTCTATTCTGCCACCCTACCAATTTTCATTCCTTTTCGCGAGATCGCCCGATTTTTCAAAAAAAATTGGCCCATCTCTCGAGGGGGCATACCACCCACTAAATTAACATTTATGGGGCATATTCTTCACACCTATTTTTCTTTCTTTGAAATGATGCGACAAAACCGCACCATCTCAAAGAGGGACAAATGTAGTCACATAAATCTATCTAGTTTAATTAAATAAATATTTGCTATTTATTTGATTAAAAATCCACTAGCCATCAGTTAATTAAATTAATATTTAATTAATTCATCTTCAAACATTCTCCTATTAATTAAATAAATTATTCAATTTATTTTAATTAATTCATTAAACCAAATTCAAATCAATTAAATGAATAAAATCTATTTATTTAATTAAATCCCTCTTTTCCTCTTTTAAATAAATCAAACATTTATTTAAATCATTTATCACCCCCCACTTGCATTTTCCTACAAATGCAACTTGCACACATTTATTGAAATAAATGAATTTTTATTTTAATAAAATCCTATTTTCCCTCACCCACCAAACCCACTTGCAAATCTAATCCCCTTGTAGATTCTTCTAAACCCTTCCTAATTAGCCTAATCCATTCCCTAATTATTGTCACATTCCTAAGCAACTTTAAGTCACTTCTCAAAGACTCCAAAGTCTTTGAAAAGCATTAAATGCTTTGTGTGTTAAACAATTTAACCTCCAAAGTCTTCCAAAACCACTACTGGCTCTTACATGACCATTAATGGCTCTTACATAACCATTTATGGTTATTTCAACTTGCACTCATATGTCTCCTCAAGCATTTATTGCTTTGACCATGGTTATCCCTTTTGCCTTTGCACAAGAGTTTATCCATTGGATAAAAGCTTTATTCTTTCAATAAAGAATTTATTCATTCAACCTAACCTTGACCTTAACTTCCAAGTTAACTCCCAGGCCATGTCAAGCATTTAATGCTTATTCCCTCTCCTCTCAACCTATCTCACATTGACACTTGTCATCCTGGGATTGGGTTGAAATCCCTCACATGGATCTCAAGCCATTCAATCTTGACCCTTGTTGAGATTACTCAATCTCAACCATCCATTGCTCCATTTTACTTATAAATAGAGCTCACATTCCTCATTTTCAAATCCTCAAGCATTTAGCATTCATAATCATAATCCTGAAAACCTATATGCATTTAAGCTATAGGCATTTTAAGAGAGAATTTTAGCATAATCAACTAATAATATTGTCATTTTGGTTAAAATAAATCATTTTAGCATCAATAGCATAGTATTAGCTTTTTATTCACATTTAGAGGAAATACTTCAATCTCAAACCTCCATAAGCATCCATAGTGCAAAAAGCTGCTGAGAGCTACACTATTTTGGAACTTGGAGAGGAGAGGAACAAGGGAGAAGAAACCAAGAGCATGTTAGGAGGCATTTGGAGATGCCTCATCATATTTACCTTCTTAGTTAGATATTTTATCATGCTTTTGATATCTCTCTTGATATGCTTGTGTAGGAAAGTATTTTGTTTGTGATTTCTGACACTAACAGTTTGCCTTTTCTTCTTGTTTGTGTCTTTATATCATTGATTAACCTTCCCTTTTTGTAGAGCATCAGGTTCCTTTAGCCTTTGTAGAGTCCTTCGATGTCTCGGTACTTGGTGTCTCAGTTGCAATAGTCTCAATGTTAGAAGGTACTTGAGATGTCTGTTCTTGAGTAGTACCTTCTCCTACTATAGACTTGTGACCTTCAATGCCTTGATCTATATCCTGAGGAGTTTCAGTTCAGATAGGTTGCTTGACCGGTGGATAAGGCTGAACTTGTTCCAAGACTTATTCACTAGATACAAGTTTTGCGAATGCAGTGCCTTCTATCATTTCCTGTTCTGGTGCCTCTGAATCCATGACATCTTCATCTATTTGAATGGTTTCAGTAGGGTCTTGTTCGGTAGCATCAAGACCTTGCTCAGTGACATCAGGATCATGCTCGGTGACATCAATGATTTCAACTATAGCTTTCTCACCGACATCCTTGATTTTGAAGATTTCCTGCCACTTTGCTTTTGTCTCATTTTCCACTTCAATATATAGCCCATTCATCAGTTTTAAGGCTCTCTGTTTGACAAGAAACTTTGAGTTGTAGGTTGTCAGATGTTCCTTTATTTCAGCTACTGACATGTCAGGAAAGAGATGAACCAGACTTCTTTCTCTGATCTGTTTCTCTGAGTCCATTGCATAGTTCCACCTATTATCAATATGTAGATACAGTTCATTTGGAAGTGACTTAGCTAGTTCCAATGGAGCTAATCAGAACTTTAGAAGTGTGCAGATGACAGCTTCTTCAATTTGTCTCTTTTCATCATTGTTCCTGGTTTCATACTTGACATATCTAAATCCTCCAAATCCACCATATTCTTTCAGATTAGTACAAAAGTTTTCAACACTATGTATATTTACCTTCTTGCTCTTGACAATCTGGAATTTGCTTGCATCCTCTGATTCGGTATCACTCAACTCTTTTGCCAAAATGAGTCTCTGAGTAGATTTCTTGTATGTCTATGTTACCTTGGGAGCAGTAACACTTTTTGTTTTCTTACTCAATGAGGCTGCAAATGCTCTTGTGTTAGGTCGCTTTACTAGAGGTGGAGTCGGTGAGGCCTTTGATGTGTCCTGTTTCTTTCTCTTCAATACTTTTTCCCTTAGGCAATTCAGGGCTCAGTGTTATAGCTGCCTCTTGGGTTTCAGATTCCTCTTCAGTAATGGGAATGGTGCCTTTGACAAGTGTAGAGGAAGAGTCTTCTCCGAATTTCTCTGACAATGCCTTTATCATTTTTGTTGCCTTTCTTGTAGCTTTGGGTACTACAATGTTCATCTTTACCTTTTCCTTTACTTCCTCATAGGTACCATACCTCAGCTCGGTAGCATGTCTAGGCAATGTAAGAAATGCATCAATTTGTTGTTTTGTGATGTCAAAATCAATCTCGTAACCCATTGGTGACAAAGATTGAGTCCTTGGTTCCACAACATTCACATAAAAGTAATCGGTGTCAACTTCAAAACATATATCTTTTCTGTATTTCTCTACTAGCTGGGGTGGAATCCTATATTTGTTATGCATTTTCTCTTGAAATTTACTGAAGTAATCATCCATAATATCATTGAAATTATCACCTAACTTCTTGATGAAGTCATTTATCTGATGGGTGATTGCTTGGTGTAGTTCCCAAACAACTTTACCGATTGATGGAAAGAAGTTTTCAAAATAGAAAAACATGCATACCAGTAATGATCCAAAATTTAGAGTATTAGCCGAGTTGTTCTTCTTCGGCTTCCTGATGGTGTTCAGATTTTCAAATAGGTTCTTCAGCAACACCTCACATAGGTCAATTTTCATTCACTTTTTCACAATTTTGTAGGCTAGGTCTACTGCTGCACAGGGAACACTGTTTTCCCTTGCCGATTGGAAGAAACAGTAACCCATTACTCTAATGACAAATTTTAGTTCTTCATCAGTGACATTTTTCAGTTTCAATCCTCTGCAATCAGATTCTACTCTGGTTAAACTTATCAATTCCTTCTATGATATCATCTTTTGGGCTTAGGCATGATCATAGATAGGGTAACCGGTAATCAGATGAATGATTTCCTTAGTAATCTTAAATGGTTACTCTTCTAGCCACATGAAATCATTGTGAACTCTGCTCAGAACAAACTTGACCCACTAGGGTTTGAACACATGGGGATATGTTAGGGCTTCAGTTAATCCTTTGATTTTGATGTGCTCATACTTGTTGTTCAATTTACCATCAGTACACAGCTCATCATAGGTGTCTTTGATTTCAACATGACCGAGTTCTTCAACACGACATTTGGTGAAGAATCTCACATCCTCAACTAGTAACACTCTGTCCAAGATGAGTGAAAAGGTGGTTTTGTCATCCGGTTCAGAAGCGACTTTGGGAGTCAAAGAGTATTTTAGTGAGGGATTTTCTACATTCTTGACAACTATGTGATCCTGGATCTTGGGTGCCATTGAAGATTTCAGATAAAAGCTAACAAAAGATCCTTAGGGTTTCAAGATTTCAAACAACAAACGCTTTATACTTAGCAGATAATGGCAACTAGATAAGATTGGTAAAACCAACTTAACGATGTGTTGAGATTGATGTAAATACCTTGAATTTGCTTTGTAGGAGGTTTGATCACCTTAGATTCGCTTGCTCTGCTTTCTCAAAAACTTGGTAAGTGAAAATGACCGCGAAAATGCTTTTAAGTACACAAAATACCTTATCGGGCTCTGTGCGGGTTAGGTCAAAAACATCAAATGCACTCGATTCCTCTTTAACCAATTTGCTCTCCTTTTTCCGTTTTAACCGAGTAACCAAACTTCCTTCATTCATCGACTAGACAGGTTTCCTATATTCACCGACTTGACAGACTTCCTGTAAAGTGCTTCAAAAGACTTTGATAGAATTTCAAACTTACTAATACATCTTAATTATGCAGATTTTGAATTAAGTACATAAATAGAATAGGAACTGTTAAGATTTTAACCTTCAGGGAATGCACTCCCTTCATACTTTTACCGATTAATTTGGAATAGGTGCACCTAACTCGAAAGGTAAGGTGCTTTCTTCCTTTGACATAATTTCCTTCCTTTTCCAAATCATCTTTATTTTTCTTTTATTTCTTCAGTGTCTTTTATAGGTTGATCTCTGCAATCTCCAGCTAAGTGTGCTACTTTGTGACAATGAAAACATGCCATACCAGGATTTCTCCATGATCTTCTGTTGTACATCCCAAACCTTATAAAATAGTTGGCACTTATATGTCCATATCTTCCACAACATTCACACCATATCCTTGTATTGTAATCCCATGGTATTACAGAATACTGTCAGTAAGGATCTGTGTGAGTTTAGTAACCTCTAGTATTTTCTCGGTGTGCATAGCACATATAGTTCTTTTGCTTAAGCCAGCACTTCTTAGTACTATATCCATATCTATTGCAGTTTTTACAAAACCCTTTGAATTTTGCCTTCTCATAATTGTTAATAGACTTTGTCCTACATTGATTAGATGTGTGACCATATTTATTGCAATTGTAACAATAACCATTGGACTTAGTGACATTCGGTTGCTTACCTTTTCTGATTTGGCATATCTTGGCAGTGTGACCCTGATTTCCACAGTAGTTGCAAATAGGCTTCTTTCTTTTGATGTTATTCTTGTTTCCAGCTTGCTTTGATGATTCTCCTCTCTCGGTAGTATGAATTCCTTTCTCGGTAGAGACTTTTCCTTTGTAACCGAGTCATGCATCTTTGTTGGGTCGTCTTGTATTCAGTTGCTCATCCAACATCTTTGATGCTTCATAACTCTTCTTTAGTGTTTCTTTGGATTTCTTCTCTGTTTCAAGTTCATCGGTTAACTTTGATACTTAAAGTTTCAATGCTTGATTCTCATCATTCTTCAGAATTGCTTCATGATGTGCATAACCTAGTTGACCTAACAGATTTTGTTGAATTCCAGTCAACCTTGTGATTTCATCATTCTTATTAGATATTAAGACTTCAAGTTGTTGCTTCTCTCTCTGTAGATCTCTTGCTTTATCCTTAGCTATCCTCAATGCATCAAGATTTTTAGTCATCTGTGTGCTGAAATGTTCATGTTCTCTTTTCATTGCTTTCAGTTGATTAGCCAGTGCTTTATTCTTTTCTTTTAATGCTCCAATTATTTCTTCAGTTTCTTCAGATATGTTGTTCTCAGATGATGTCTCAATTTGTTCCACTAACACTTGAGAGTCCTGCAAATCATTAGAAAATCTTCTTCTCACTTTCAGAGATTTTTGCATTTGCCTTTGCATGTCTGTAATCACTTGATTAGCATGATCCAGCTCTTCTTGTAGATACACAATCCTCCGAGATTGTTTATAGCCTTCCATTGATAAGATCTTTCTCTTTAGGTAGTTAAACCCTTTTCCAAGATTCAAGCTCTGATACCAATTGTTAGGCCCAATATGGAAAGCTAATGTACTGAGAGGGGAGGGGTGAATCAGTGCTCCAAAACTTTTCTTCAATAATAACTTTACTGTTATGCATAAACTGAATAGTGCAAAAACATAATATAAAGATAAAACAAATAGATAAAAATCATACATGATTCACTCCATAACACATATATTTTGGTTACGTAGAAACTCTTGGTTAGAGAGAAAAAATGCGGTGGTGATGGCACCCACAACTTCACTACTACAATAATAAAGAGTGCTTGGTTAGAGCTACATGTTTAGCTATTTCTAATAGCTTACCCTGTTAGGAGTAACAAGATCTATTACATCTACCTTGCTAAAGGATTTCACAACACTTCATCTAAATGTTGCACCTGGTTAGAGGCTTTGTAATTTATAGACCTGATTAGAGTCTTTTACCTTGTTAAAGGTTTCTCTTACAACTTCACAATATTAGAATAAAATTATTACAAATATCTGCAACTTTACATCTAGAATGTTATAGCGGATTCTATGTGCTCAGAATAAGATTACCTTGCTTATAGCATACCTCGGTAACCCATATAGTAACTTGGTAAACCCTTCTGTTTACTCTGTTCTTTGAATATTCTCTAAAAACCTTCTCGGTGACCTCTGTGTCTCTGTAATAGTCTTCTTACACTCATGCACACACCTCTTTAACTCTTAACTCATGTTGTATAAATAGATCTCTTATGACGGTGATCCAATTCATTGCTTCGATCTTACAAATATGACTTATTGAACGAATAACCATGCAAATTATTTCATTGGCTAGATGACCTCAAAATCATACACAATCTTTAAGTGCAATTTCCAATGTGATAACGGTTAGATGTGCCTCAATCTTGTAACATGTTTTCATATGCAAGTCCAGGTTCAATGAATCTGGTAACACGTTTCACTCGATGTGTCATCTTTGCTGCTCGATAGACATGTAAAGATACTTGATAGACAGCTCGGTGTATACTGTGTTCTATGACTGCTTTCTTCTGTAACCGACTAGACTGTGCATACCAACTAAATATCTCGGTAATAGATAACTAACTAGAGTATATAGTATAACTTTGACATAAAACTAATGGCAATCTGATAAGTAGTAACAGTTTGTATGAGCTAAGTCCTAGCTCATCTTTCTTGTAGCTTAGATGGATACCCCGCTCAAACTTCTAGGGCCCAAATGGCAGGTGGCCTTTGTAGGGGAAATCAAATCAGAGAGATTGAGGGGCATTCTAGTTCATCCGAATCCCCTGGTTATTGGAGCTCTTATGAAATTATTGGGGAGGGATTATATTTTAAATGAGGAATGGACTAGAGCTAATCGAGACATCACACCGATGTTCTTAGCAATAGCCATGCATCTTGAGAAAGACAAAAATGTAGTATTGAAACTTCGTAAAAAGGTCTTCAAGAAGGAAATATTGGGTGAGTTAGAGAGCCTGGTGGGAAACATTGATGAAGAGCTCACAATTCCAAAGCCTTGGGATTATGATATCCTTATTAGGATGAATAATTTGGTGCCACGATTTCCCATTCTAGCTATAGAGGATCCTCAGGCTTTTGAAGCCTATAGCCCAATTAGGAGCAGGAATTTCTCCTTTCTTTATGGTTCTTACAGGTTAAAAAGCCTCCGCGTGACAAATGGTTTATTAAATATCTCGAAGCTGAGAACATTAAAGTGATCTCGGAGGAGGTGCCAATTCCTCCCTCTCCTACCTCCCCCTCTTCAGTAAAGATAGATAGCTCGGGAACCATGGACCCTCATGGGCGGGGCAGGAAAGGATGAGGCTTCAACCACAAGAAGGCCCTTTTCACATTTATAGTTCCTTGTCTTTCTAAATGTTGGATTGGTAACTAGGTGTTTGTCTTGGGTTTTCTATCTAACTTTTGTCTTATTTTAGACTTAAATTAAAGACTTATGGATGCTTAGTTAATATATGCTTAGTTAATATATGGCATCTTTTTTGTGTTTTAAAAATGGTGGACTATTTAGAAGCTATTGTCTGATCAATTCTTCTTCTAAGGATCTCTTTGATTTTCATATCCACCAGCATCTCTATAAGGAGTTAGGTGATTTTAAGATCCTCCTGGTGATAGATTGTGATAAAGATGTAGGCAGTACTTTGGATTTGAAGTTAATTATTTTCAATTCTATAAGCTAATGACCTTTAGCGGCTATTCAGGTATAAGCGTGACATCATGGATGAGGGTTTATTTATTGGCTAATATTTTTTGTAGTAATTTGTTGTATGGCAGGGTTGAAGGTTTCTTGTAGGTATTGTCACGGCAAGATTAAGGGCTCGATACCCTAGAAGGAAGTTGACATTAATACTCATATGTGTAGTTATGTTTCAAGTTGTTGTCAAATTTTTAAAACATAATAATTTAAACATTCTAATGACGATCTTGGTTGAAAGGCATGATAAGGTTCTTATGCAAAATAGTGGACTGGTCTATTCCAAATCTGGCAAGACAAGAACTCAGGTTATAGCTATGTTTGGATCATGATCGAGGACATCATTATCAGGGAAGGGTCGAATCGCAGCGCATAGGAAATTTTGGATGATCTTTAAGTATTCTTTCGTATAGATTAACCTGGATGTGAATTATCTAGGGATTCATGTATCATGTTCTTTATTATTATCTTTCTTTAGCATTAGTTGTATGATCCATTAATGGATCTGGGCTAGACCGAAGGTTTTCTTCCCTCCATTCTTTCCTACTGGTGCCCACACTGAATGGAGGTGTAATTATCTTTTTTAATTAATAAAATTTCTCTGGCTTTGGCCTTTACCGATCAAATTTTTTTTTTTTTTAAAAATGCCATGATATATTAATACATTATAATATAATAATAACTAATAATAAAATATAATATAAGTATAATATAAGTACAATATTAATAAAATATAATTAATATAATAATAATATATCTAAATATTAATATGATGTATTAATAATTAAGTTTATGATTCAATTAGAATTAGGATTAGTGTTAAGTTATTATTACTTTTTAAATTATCATTAGGTTAGGTTTTGTTCAAATCTTCAATTTAGCCTTATGTTAAGGTTGAATTAAAGATAAGGTTAGATTAAAGTTAGGTTAGGGTTAATGTCAATGATGTTGGATAAATATTAAGGTCCTATCATGATATTTACAATTGAAAACATAGATAATAAGTTAAAATTCATTTAAAATCACATTCTATTATTATATTATGTATTTTAATTATTATATTGTTTTTTCTAGTATCATATTATTATATAATATATAATTAAATTATTTTCATTATATTTAAGAAAATTATATTACTAAATTGCATAAGGATTACCCTAATCTAACTTTTTTATTTTTTAATGTTGTATATATTATATATTAATTTTTAAAAGTTTTAAAATACTTTGATTAAATTAAAATCCTTTAAATTTAATATAATTTTCAAAAGATTTAGAATTTGTTAAATATTGGTTTGGTGGAAGTGTAAAATAAATTTCTATAAGAAAATTTCAACTTGCTAAAGATTATTTAAACCTACCTAAAAAATTGCCTAAAAAATTCATTCAAATAGTGGATCCCATTAATACTGTAATAAGATGTAAATTTTTCAAGCCAATTAGATTGGAGAAAAATAATTTTTATAATCTAAAAACTTAAAAATAATGCATATTAACTTTATGGAGGCTAAATCACCAAGCTTCTTATTGAAGTTGGACATCACAAAGGCTTATGATAGGGTGGATTGGTGTTTTTTGAAGAAAGTTCTTTCTGCCTTTGGTTTTTTGGGTAAAGTTATTAGTCTTATATGACAATTTATCTCTACTGCTTCGATTGTTGTTATTGTTAATGGGCCACCTTCTCATTTCTTTAGAACCTCAAGGGGGTTAAGGTAGGGTGACCGTATATCCCAGATTTTGTTCACTATCATGGCTGAAAGTCTGGGCAGATTTATTCCTAAATAGGTGTTCATGGATCTCTAAAAGGTTTGAAGCCTTCCTCTTCTAATTTGAATTGTTCTCATCAACAGTTTGTGGATGACACAATCTTATTGGGGAGCTCTTTTTTTGGGGAGGCTAGAGTTATTAAATCTACCCTTAGCCTCTATGAAAAGGCCTTGGGATAGATGGTCAACAGAGCTAAGAGTTTTATCTATTTTGTCAATACTCCCGAGTCTAGGAAAAAAAGATTGCTAACATTCTTGAATGCAAGATTGGTTTGCTTCTTTTCACTTACCTTGGTCTTCCTTTTGGACCTAAACCTCTGATACCTTTTGGCTCTCTTTGATCGACTAATTCAATAGGAAGTTGGCCGGTTGGATGGGTACCATCCCTAGTCAGGTTGGTAAGATTCGGCTGCTCAAAGCCACTCTTCAGGACCTCTGAGTGTATGCTCTCAGTTTGTTCAAGATTCCCTCAAAATATGTAGAGACCATTGAAAAATTAGGAAAATATTCCTTTTGTCTAGGGTGGAAGAAATAAAGAGAATTCCTTTGGTTGCATGGGAGAGTGTCTGTAAACCCTAGAAGTATGAGGTTCTAGAGATTTAGAGTATCAAGAGTTTTAATCTTGCTCTTCTAGCTGAAAAAGTTTGGACAACCTATGATTGTAAAAGGGAATAGAATATATTATGACATAAGAAATACCCCTTTCATGTTCACTCCTTTCAGGGTTTTTTGTCCTCCCATCATATTCCTGCTGGATCCCACCTATGGAATAATATTGTCAAAGCAAGGGATGTGGTTAATCGTCAAATTTTTTGGAAGGTGGGGAATGGGAGAAGTATTCATTTTTGGGATGACTGTTGGATTCTAAAACGCCCACTGGCTTCTGATCCTTTGTTAGGAGTTTTTAAAGATACTTGTATGGCTTCTTTTGGATTGATGGTGGCTAACTACTGGAAGGAAGGTAAATGGGCGAACCTCATTGATGTTAACCTAAATTTTACTTAGTTGCAGTTGTCCTTAAACTCCTTTGGGTTAGAAAATAGATCTAAAGATGAACTAATATGGAAATGTTCTTCTAATGGTAAATTTTTTGGTTTCTTATGTGGATTGTTGTGTTGATCCTCCTATTTCTTGGTGGTCTAAGGTGTGGATTAAAGGTATCACTCCTAAAGTTAACATTTTTTTCTAGCTTCTTTTCCTAAATTAAATCCAGACTACGGATAATCTTTCTAAGAGAGGATTCTCTATAGCTAATAGATGTTACTTATGTATGAAGGATGTGGAATCAGTTGATCATGTCTTTGTGCATTGCTCTTATGCTACTGAAATATGGTACCAAGTGCTTCAGAAATGGGAACTTTGTTGGATCTTCCCCGGGTTTGTTAAGGAGTTTATTTATCAATGGACCCCACTAACATAATCTTTAGGGAGGTTTATCTTCATCCTGAAATTGTCTTCAAAAAAATTACTAGGGCCATCAATGAAAATCTTTCTCTTGTGAATATCAATATTCAAAATCAGAATGGAAATGTAAATGATTATAAGGTCAGAGATGACAATGCTTGCAAGTTAAATCATCTCTTTCAGTCAACTAGGCCTAAGATAAATAAACAGACCAACACTAGCCGGAGATTACCTCTGTAAGGGTAGGCCAAAATCAACTTTGATAGAACCCTAGGCTGGCAAGGTGAGGGGGAGTGTTGCGAGATCATGATGGTAATTTTCTTTTAGTGTTGGTGCTCCCCTTGGACACTCAGACCAACCATATTGTTGAAGCTATAGAGGCCTATCAAAGCCTAATTGTTGCTAAAAATCACAACTTTAGTTGTGTTTGGGTGGAAGGGGATTCAAAAAACATTATTAACTATCTAAGGGGCACCTCTAAACCTTCTTGGAATGTTGAAATATGAAATAAAAAAGCAATGGATATAATTAAAAAATTTCATAAATGCATTATATCCCATGTGTATATACAAGCTAATGTGGTGGTTGACTATCTTGCTAATAAAGGGGTCACGAGTAAGAGTCGGTTGAGCTAGATCAATGGTGACAGGATGGACTCAGATTTTGTGATACATTTGCTTCATGACCGAAGTCGAGGGAGTAAAATTAATGATGTCTCAAGCTATAATGACTCAAAGTGATTCTATAAAGATCAGAACCTTTCTGATTAAGGTAGGTGGTAAGAGATTTCATAATATTATTAGTGTATTCATTTCGCATGCTTTGTGGGTGATTATTGGAATTCTTTGGGCTCTGTTTTTTGTTCTGGAAGCCGATTTTTGTGATAATGACAAAGAGAATTTGAAGATGGGGGGTGCCGAAAAAAGGATTGAACCTCCTAGCTGCGTAAAGCTGAAGAAGGAACATAAGCTTAGGAGGATTTTTGAGAAACGAGGTTTCACTTCTTATATTGAGAGGCTGCAGGGCTATAACAAGGATGTTACGAATTACTTCACTAAGTATTGGAAGGATGAGACCATTTTTCTCCATGGATGAAAAGTTTTGGTGGATAAAAACCTCATTTCCCAAGTCACAAGACTCTACATGGATGGTATGAAATATTACAGGGATAGAACATATACAGAGTAGGTTGTGAAAGATTTTCCCAAGAAGGAAGTGGAGATAGCTAAAATTGTTAAAAGGGCTACTAGTTACTATTTTGTTGAGGTGTTCAAGCTCTTCTGGCAGAACATTTTAATGGTAATTATGGAATATCTTACTTTAGATGGTCATTTTACTAGAGTGTATGGGCATCATTTTGTGATCTTGAATAAATTTCATCATGGAGTGAAGATATTTTCTCCTTTTATCTTATGTCTGCCCTGCAAGCAAATTTTAATGACTACAAGAAGAACCCCTCCAAGTTCCCCATATTCCATGAAGGACTGCTTGTCTTAATTGATTCTCATTTTTGTACCCTTCCTGCCCCTAATGACTATATTCACACTTCTTCTGATGAGGATACTAGTGCGGGTGAGTTAGATGATGATGATTTTGGGTTTGATTCTAAAGGTGAGTCCCTTCCCCCTCTGAAAAAAGTTAAAATTGATAAACATGTGAATACCAATCCCCCGGGGGACAAGGGTAAAAAAGGTCAAAAGAAAATTGTGGTTTCTTCCTCTTCCACTTCGGCTAGAAATGATTCCCCTGGTTCTTGTGGTTCCAAAGCTAGTCCTGAGGATTCCACGAGTAAGAAAGAAGATAGGAAGAAGCTAAAAAACCATAATATTCAAACACTTCCTTCCTTACCCCATGATTATATTAATGTGGGTGCGGCGTCTCTAGAGGACCTTCACCCAAAATGTGCAGAGCTTAGTGATAAAAAGGAAGATTATGAGAATGTGTTGGGTATGGCTTGCGAACATGCAATTGACATGTTTAGTATGTTTAAATGGTTGTTTCATGAATTAAATGAGGTTATTCTCAATCAAAGAGATTTGGGTAGAAAAATGGAGGTCGTCCCTATTGGGAATGACCAAAGAAATCAGAAGGATATGGGGCAGTGGAAGATGGAGGAGAAGAAGTCAGTATTAGAATACATTGAAAGTATATAGGTGAATGGATTGATTAGATAAATAAAAGGTTTGAACACCACATTTTCAATGTTGAAGAAGGATATAATAAGACCCAAGCTATGCTCAAGACTATCATGTCAAACAACCACAAGATTGTGAAGAATACTGTGGGCGTTATGGTTGTTATGGTGGATAGTTGGGAACAGTAGAAAATGGCTATTGTCACCATTGGAGATGATACTAATGTGACCTAGGCTAAAGAGGGACCCAACAAGAGGATTCATGGTAACATGAAAAAGAAGGAAGTCGTTGAGAAGGTGGACTAAAAAGAATTAAAAGTTGTCTCTGAAAATATGAGTGTCATTGCAGTTGAGTTGGCTAAGACCCTTAAGAGCTTCATGTAGTTGGGTTTTTATTTCTCTTGGTTGTTCTTGTTGTTGTCTCTTTT
The DNA here is from genome assembly GCF_030272615.1 of Cryptomeria japonica. Taxonomy (NCBI): domain Eukaryota; kingdom Viridiplantae; phylum Streptophyta; class Pinopsida; order Cupressales; family Cupressaceae; genus Cryptomeria; species Cryptomeria japonica. The sequence goes on along the minus strand of NC_081407.1, from coordinate 643,186,262 downwards.
TTGTTGGTTCTATGTTTTTTTCTCTTTTCTGGCTTTTGCTGCTCATATGGGATTTTATTGTCTCTATGGCTGCCATTTGTAATGTCTTTCTCTTGTAGCTTATTTTGTTTTGGACTTATGCTAGTATTTGATTCTATCTCTCTTAGAATCATTTTGTAAAGGGTTTTGGGGCCCCTTCAAAACCTATTTTTTCTTTAATCTAAAACTTAATAAAAATAAAAAAACATAGATTAAAAGAAAAAATATATAATTCTAATTGGTAAAGAAATAATTGAATAATAATGAGTTAACAAAAAAGCAATTCAACCGATAGCAATAGGACTAACCTAATGACAAGTACTAATAAATTTAAATTATATTAAATAAGATTGAGAATTTTATCTACTATGAAATCATAGTCTCTTGGTATATTTATATGAAAATGCTAAACTAATATTCTTCAAACACTAATGAATAGAACTTAAAACAATGATAACTTGAATTATGGAGATTGATTGATAAGATAGGTTCATGCCCGTGTCATGAGAAAGCCATAGGAGACACTCTTTATGAATTTATTCTACAAGTTAAAAATAATCTTAATATTATTGCAACTATTTAAATGAATAAATTTAATATAGACTTTATATTGTCCATAATTTTCCTTTATTTACAAGAAAAAATGAGCCTATAAATTTCAACCAAAATTGCATCAATGTAGAAGTGTATAATTTATTTTGAAATATTCAATTTTATCTATTATGTGAATAAAACACTAGCATTGATACAACTTATATGGTTAATTTTTTACAAATCCAATTTCATTTCCTAAATAAAAAATTATTATTTTATTTTATTTTAGAGAATATTTTTCTCCTTTTTCTCTTTCTAAGGAAAGAAGCTATAAGTAAGAAAATTAATACCCATGAGATCAACACAACTAGTCAAAATTTCAACTTCATTATAGAATAAATCATAGAAGGTATTGAAGTATGTGGTGGGAAGGAATTAACTTCACTATTCTTGTTTTTGGCGAAAAACATAATCTAAGATCATTTTTAATAAGTTAAAATATAATTTTTTATGATGTAATTATTTTTTTCTAATTAGTAGTAGAATAATAAAATATGTAGCCAATGAATAAAGTTATTTTCACTAAAGTGTAAATAAATTATGGTATAACACTTCCAATTCCTCATAGGGGGAAAAGACTTCAAATAATTCAAATGTCATTAATGGACTTGAGTATATCTTCAAAATCAAGAGTATATCTTCAAAACCAAGTACTAAATTAGATAGCATCAGAGATTTTTGAAAATAAAATGAGTAAAATACGAGGTCAAAGTATATTAGTTGGGTTGACTACTGTAGAATAGAGATATGGAGACCCCTATCTGCCTAACTTAGGCTAAAAGGAAAGTGGAGTTTCTAGGGGAGATTAGAGACAAAATATTGAAAGCCATCATGTGACATGATCACCTAATAATTATTCACGTGGTGAGGGCCATTTTGGGAGATGAATTCTTAACTGTAGATCATAAATATATAGTGAAAAAAGATATCTCCTTTATTTTTCTATAAATTTCTCTAGACTTGCGTTTTAACAAAGAAAAGGCATTACTTTTATGAAAAAGGATCTTCAAAGGCTAGGTTTTGGGGGGCATAGAAGAAATGATGATGAATATTGATGACCATAAATGTATTCCCATTCCCAAAGACTTCTACAAAATTCATTTTGATGTCCTCAAATTCTCCTTGAATCGGATTGAAGATGAGGAGTACCAAGACAATTGGCGTGTGGCGACAAGAGGACTTGTATTTATGTTGAACTAGACGTAGATGGAGATAAATGAAAAACCTGAGTGGATTAAATCATATGTCCAACTGGAGGAACTTGAATGGGAAATGAAGGTAAATGATATTATTCTAGACAATATGGTAAAAATGACAAGTGGATAATTTTAAGGTCTTTTCTGAGGTCAAGCAATTTATGTTAGAAGTGGTTACATCTTTTTTTAAGTTGTAATGGTTTCATTATGAATGTCTGGTTAGGGTTTGGGTGATATTAGATCAATTTTTGTGTTGTGAACGTCTGGTCTAGGTTTAGGCAATATTAGATCCATTTTTGTTTAGCTAGGATCTCTTTTAGGTTTTGCAAGACTTATGTTAAATTGATTCTTTTACTCTTTTTCAAATTAATCTAATGAGCATTGGCCCATCTAACTATTTAACTACCAAGTAAAAAAGGTATTTTATTAAGGGAAAACAACCTTTGAGGGGACCAGAAACCCCGTACACAAGGTTTTGAAGAGACTCAAAACCCTCATTTTTTGACAAGATCTGGAACCTACAATGAGACTTTTTCTAGTAAAGATAGGCAAATAAAATCAGCATAACATATCAACAAATTTGACAAGTGTGAGCCAAAAGCCAACCAAACAAAAAGAAAAACATTATAGAATCTTTTGACAACACAACCTAAGCCTATAAGTGAATTTGATGACCTCTCTCATCCAAACATTAGGGATTTTTTGGGTTCCCCTCCCCATGTACATAAAATCAGGCAGCATAAGGCTAACCTATCCCTTAACCAAAAACCATCACCATCTAAGTTGGGTCCTTCAAAACTATCAACATCCAGCCAAACATAAACAAGGGGGTTTTGGAAGGCTCCTCTAACCTTCCATTGTTTTAAAATGGCTCCCAAAACCACCAAACAGAACAAAGAAAACAACAAAAGATCCTTCAAAAACCCCACCTCAATAGGGGAAAGAGAAAGAAAGGCAACCGACCTACCATCCTTGGTTCTCTCGTAGAGATAAAACCGGGCATCAACAACCTATGCGAATCCATCCCATCCTCAACAAGACTCGCCAATTGACCAAGAAGCCCCTTAACCACCCAATCAGCATGCAACCTCTCCACCTCCATAGGAGGGCACAACACCTCAAGAGGAGAACCATGGGAATGAGAAGCAAGAGAACAAACCCTTAGAAATATATTAGTACGGAAAGCATCAAGGGTGCACACCGAAGAATCATGTCTGCCGCAACTGCAAAGTTCCATCACCAAGGGAACAACCCCCACCTCCATAGGGGGCAAAAAAGTTCATCAGAAGGAGAAGACACACCACCCGCAACATAAGGTCCAAACAGCCTCTGTTAGGTCAAAATGCCTCAGAAAAGGAACCTCCAACTCTAGCCCCCAAGACCTTCAGTATGGTGAATGAATCTTCAATCCTCTAACCAAAGTCTAGCAACTGAGAGATGGAACCATGGAGCTTAACTGGATAGCTGGGTTTTACAATGGCTCCAAAAAACTTATATTTAGGAAGAAGCATGATACATATAGGTATCCTACAGAAAAGCACCATCACAAACTCCACTTCAATAGGAGAAAAGGTGAAAGCGCATGGAAGTAAGGATAAAGAATCGTTCAACATTTCAACCTCAAGACACTGAGCATTCAACACCACCATCAGGGTCCAATCCTCCAATCTCAACCAAAAATTCTTTCGTTCAATAGAAGAATGATCCACCTCTATAGGACTAGTGAAGAAAGACCAAACAAGGATACCCTAAATATAATTTAAATACTAGGTCAAGCAGACCCCCCGAACAGAAATCCCCTAGAACAAAGTAGCCCACTTCATAGGCTAAACGTTAAAAACACAATCTAAGGGGATAGAAAACTTCCAGCAAGCTTGAATAGAGGGGAAGAAGGATTACAGATGACCAAAAGAACCCTCAGATAGATCGGTAGAAAAAACACCCAATCCGGGCAAGAAAAGCTTTCAACAATGGAAAAGCCACAACTTGGCAACCACAAATCCTTCAGAACCACCCATAGCTTAGGAAACCTCAAAGATCTAGAAAAGGCCCATTTGCCACAAGGTCCTCCCGAATCCCAGACCTCCCTTCCAAGCCAAGTCAAAGAAATAAAGGAGGGGGGAGCACAACAATCTACCCCTAAATCTAGAGAGGCAGAAGCATAAATTGGTCTTGTAGCAGTAGCAACATATAAGAGGGTCCAATTAAAAAAACCCCAATGCCAGCTACCACCATAGACCCAACAAGTGCCTCCTTCAAACCCCATTCATAGCTGCTAGAAGCCCAACATGCCACACCCCTTCCACCATTGTTGCCAACAAAATCCTCATCCCTTCAGTGCCAAAAAAAGTAGACGACCTAGAGGAATAGACAAAGAAAAAGCAGAGAGAACCCAGGGGAAAAAGAGGACATGCCTAAGCCATCATCATCCCTAGTTTCATTGCCTTCAAGATCCCCCTCGTTTCCCTCACCTGCATAGTCATTCAAAACCCTAGCTCTTGTCATTCCTTGTGTGCACAACTCCATTAGAGTTTAATAAAATAGTGTTATATTGGAAAATGTGGTGGAGGACAATCTAGCGACTTATGTTCACGAAGTAAAAAAAAGTTATCTTCAATAGAAATATAAATAGTGAGTAGTATAAAAAATAAAAAAGTTCACTAATAGGACATCAAAGATTGGGAGTGATTTATTCTTTTCTATTTTTTGAGCTGTAGAAGATAGTATAAGGAAGAAAAAGACTGATAATAAAGATAGTAGAGATTAAGATATATATTTTTTTAAATCTTTTTGTGAGACTAGCTCCTCTACATTGATAAGGGAATTGGAGAAGCTTAAAAAAATATTATTTTTATATAATAGCTATTTTTGTGTTGTCCCATTTAATATTTATTTTATGAGCAATGATAATTTTAAAAAAGTTAGACTTGTATTCTTTTATGTTTTGGATTAAGGCAAAAACAGGTCCCGAAGGGACCCGAAACCTTTTACAAAAGAAGATTTGTTTATACTTAACAAGAGATTAAGCCCAAACCAATCACTACGACAAAACATCCCCATAGAATACAAATACAATGTAATACCAATGGGGCAGAGACAAAGCAAACTAGGGAAAGAGTTCCCAAAAACAAAGACATGGGTTTTAACAGAAGGCTCCCACAATCTAAACCAAAACTAGAGAAAGACCAAGAAATCCGGCCAAGGCTTCCCCAACCAAAAACCATCAATATTTACACTTTACACTACTCTTGTGCGAATGAAGAGTCATATCAAAAGAGGGTTTTGAAGGATTCACATTCTTTCCCTTAACAGTAATCTGTCCCTCCTCCACTTGAGCTGCCTTGTCATGCCAAGCTAGCGAAAGTCCACCATCAAGCGGAGAAGGAGAAACAATAGAAAGAGAAAACACACTATTAGAGGAATCAAAAGCTTTCCTCCCAACATTGAAATATTCTCCAAGATTGATAGCAAGAGCAATATCACAAGACAAATCAACTTGGGGCACAATCCCACTCACTTTTGGGGAAACACCTTGTACAACCTTCTCTACATCAACATTACCTCCCTTTGAAATATCCAAAGATGTCATGTCAACATTCACTAGAGGGGATTCCACAACACCCTGTGAATCGAAATAAACTAGTTGAGAAAAACTCCTAGGTTGCTCAAAGTTTTTCTCAATTGTATAGTGTTGTTCAAAAGCCCCTTTCCACCACAAAGCCGCCATAGTATTTTTCTCTAATCCGTATTGTGTAGTCGCATGACCTATTTTAAAACATCTTCTACGCCGAAAAGGTAACCCCTCATAGTCCAAAGATTGAACCCAACAACCCTTAGAAGATTTGAGGACAATCTCAGCAAGCAACCACAACCTCAGTAGCCAGCCCTTTTGAGACATCCATATCAACCAGAATATAGGAAAAAGTGGGGTGAAGAATATCAAAATATTTGTCATCCACCATCAAAAAATCATCAAGGGCATCACCCATATCCTCCAAAAGAGGATCAACCCAAAGATGAAGGGGAAGATTAGGCAGCCAAACCCAGATCGGTATCTTGTTAAAGATTCAGAAGATGCCTTAAAATCCTCATGTTAAGGTTTAATCATCAACATGAATTTGTCATCCCAGCTAAAATAATGATCATATAAAATAACGTCTCTGTCCTTAGCAATTTCAAACCTAACTATGAAAAACCCTTTAGCCATAGGATAGATCTAAACTTTACCAGTAATGAGAGGCTCCCAATGTTCTGAGATCCAGGCATGCAACTGAGGAAGGCTAAGCCAAAAAATTCTAAACCGACAAATAACACCATGAGTAGAAAAAATAGAAACATTGTAGTCTATTTACTCTTTCGTCCCTGCTTTCAGCTTAATAGTGATAGCATTAGAGACAGGAATAAACTCTCTGTCAAACTTTTATGTCTTCAACCCTTTCTAAAAACGTGCTTTCGAATCCAACCGCCTCTACCCAAGAGACATAGTCAAACTAGAGGCAGAGGGTCGAGACAAATCAAGATTTGCAGCCACACCTAGAGGGGTGGAAGCATGCAAGCTTCCCACATTGGAGGATAAGCCACCAAGATTCACAGTACGACCAACGGGGGTAGACGGACTCGAAGTGCCAAATGCAAAATTTGAAATTGCCCCAAGGGTGGGAGGACTCAAAGAAGCCATCTTATGTATGTCCCTATTAAGTAACATTGGTCCTAAAGTTACCTTATTGTAATCTTTTATGTTAATTCACATAATATTCTCATAATAGTTTAACAAGTATAATATTTTCTATCAAATACAATATCAAAGAGAGAAAAATCTAATACAATGATTTTGAACATGCTCCATTACTTATTTTTCTCTTTGTGGTGTAGTACACTCTTTCACTTGTAATATGATGTTTGCTTTCACTGTGTAATGTACTAGGGACCCAGTGCTTTTGCCAATTTCTTTGGAATTTATTTGGAATGTGAGAAAGTGGATACCACAACTTTGTTGAAGAACATTTGCAAAAAGTGCAGAATTGCAGTGAGAATTCAAATTAAATAAACTTTTCATTTGGATGCAATTCTACAATATTTATAATGAAACATCAATAAACTCCATGTCATGTTGAAACTCATTTGGTTCTCTTTCAGTTTTAAATTCTATATCCAATAACCACATTTTATGCATGTTAGACTACTCTAGTATCATGTTGTATATTGAAAATAAAAAGAGGTCTTACGCTCACAATAATATCATTGCTCATACACAATATGTTTAGTAGGACAATGTAAAAGGAACTACATTTTGTAGCTTCTATAAGTAAATATAGAAGAGTTAAATTACACAAACAAATATAGGTGCAAATTAATTTGTAAAGACTTCTATAAAATATTCAAAACCAATAAGCATGACCTAACTAATACTCTATGTAAATCAATGTGAAAGTCATGGTTGATACACACTTACCAGTAAGTAGCGGTGCTACATTTTTTAAGAATTAAATTGGTTTTAAAATATTATATATGTTAGATAAAAATGATAATGAAAGAATTTATGACTAATGATGTACAAAGAAAAGAATCTATTAGTAACCATAAATCTTGTATGCGTAGGAGCAAGAAATAAATATAATTGCTAGATGTTGCCAATATGATATAAGATTGTAGAGATCCATAAGACATCATAAATTGTACTTAGACAAGATTAATAAAATTATTTAATTAGATAAAGAACATGTTGGTTCTTCAAACTGATTTGTTAATGATTTCTACATATTAACTAGATCTCATTGTATTAGGACCCATCCAATCATACTCATCTTTATCTAATTTTAATATATTCTTTGATTTATCATAATGAAGGTGGTGAAAATAGGGTTTTACAAGATTAGGTAGCAATCCACTTTTGCCCCCACTAATATTAAAAGGGAGAGGTGAACCCAATTGATTCACCCTTGATTACATTAGGGAAAGGGTTAAATTCAGATTGGATTATGTGATTATGTTCCCCTTTGTTTGAGTCACAAATGCAATTGAAAGGATGTAATTTGGAGATTATATCTAAGGAAAATTATGGAAAATTGACATAAAATAACATGAATAACAAACTATAGGAACAATGTGTAGACATGGAGCTAGATTTGAGCAATAGGAATAGAGAGGAACTTGTTCCAGAAAATTCAGCCTGAAAGTGTAGAACCTAATGGCAATTAGTGACCTAGTCCTCAATTATCAGATTTAAAAAAAACACTATTTTCAAAAGCACAATGTCATATAAATCTATTTTCAAAGGCTCTTTCAAAAGTTGAATTTGATCGTTGTTGAATTGTTTGATGGAAGCTTCATCCATGGCTCTTGAATCTATCTTTTGCACAAAGAAGGAAGGAAAATATTTTTGTTGATAGGGATTTCCTAAGGTCAAACCTTGAGTTTGGAATTAACCCTTGAATTGAAATTGAAATTGAACTTGAAATGGAATTAGTTTAATTAGAAAGCTTGTCTTTTGAGGACAAGGCTAGATCTAAATCGAAATGCATGAATTGAAACTTGATCTACCTTGATGAATATTGTTTTGAAGTGCTCATGTAAATGTTGATATTGTCATGTATAGGATGTCTTCATAATATCTTGAGCACATACGTCATCATGAATGCTTGAAATCTAAAATTAACCTCTCCTTCACTGCCTTACTGATGTTTGATTGCTTTCTCACTTGAATTTGCTAGGGTAAAATTTAATTGCAACTTGATGTATGATTAAGACATTATCAAATGAGAGGGTTAGAATTGATTTTATTTCTAACAACACCAAACATGTCTAAAATTTTGAAGTCAGCTAGCATGAAGAAAGTCTTCCAGCCTTTGAAATGTGACCATTGTGGGGTCCAAAAGTCATCCCATTTTTAGAGGTCATGGTGCCCAGGGTATCCTGGTCCTACCACTTGAGACTAAAACTAGAATAGGGCTCCACAAGGGTGATAAAGATGCTGATTTTGGGATCAGTGTGAGCAGAATCAAAATAGGCCAAGACACAAAAAACCACAATGCAAAAGTGAAGCCTAGGTGAGGATAAAATTGTATAGGGATACAATAGACGACACTATTGTTGGCATTAGATTGTCATTGATGACAATAATTAGGAAGATGCAGTGGAGAGATCATACAAGAGGAAATGGATATTCATATTGATAGACTAGAAAAACTGTTGTTGCAACATCATATAACACAACGTGTTATATGCACGAGGAGATACGGGAGGATTGCATGAAGTGTGTCATTGAGGCATGAAAATAGGAAAGGACACAAGCAATTGTATTGGAAATGTATTGTGAAATTTGGCTTGACTCAGAAAATGTGACTACATATGTCAATAATATGACAAGTTAGTCATTCTTGTCTATCAAGATGTCAATAACACAATGGTTATGCGGTCACCGCCATCCCACATCAAGAAATACTTAAGGAAAAAACTCTACAAGCTAGTCACTAAAGTATGATAGAGATGTCAATAACACACAGGTTATGCTACTTGGTTGATCCCACAACATGATATACAAGGTAAGATAACCTTGTAGGATAACATGAAGGTAGAAGTGTGAGGCTATCTTTGTATCCTGTGGGATAAAACTTAAGTGAAGCAAGCAGTGAACCTCCTTATCCCACGACATGTTATTTGCATGTAAGAAACATTGTGGGATAACAATAAACAAAGGAAAACAAGGCATCATGTTATCCCTCATTGTCAAAAGTGACCAATAATGGTCATTTGGGATAAGAAGTTGAAGGGATATTACTTGTAGACGCTTATCCCGAATGAGACAAGGATGATGTTGGTGGGCCTTCTTATCCCATGTGACCAAGATGGGATGTGAAGAAGCCTGTGGGATAAGGAAAAAGGTAGAAGGTGTGTTATCTTGCTAGCCCAAATGAAGGAACAGTTGTTATTTTACGATGCATATAACACGCGTGTTATATGATCTACGGAACTCATTTGCATAGCTCACAAATCAAATGTGGATTTTATTCCACACGTGGACCCTTTGTGAGATGATATTTTTGTTAATGGGTCCCACCATTCACCAAGTGGATGAATTATGGGTAAATATTAGGTGGACAATAAAATATTTTTGATTGGTCGATGAAGAAAGAGCATACATATCAGATAAGATTTTTCAGTCTAACCAACACATAAACAAAAATAAATGTTGGACAAAGTTGCAGTCAAAAATATATTCTCAAGATGAGAACTGTGTACAAGATAAAATATGATCTCTAAGATTGTTGAGAATAGAAGGAATGTGCGATTTAATATGGGCAGTTGTAAATAGAGATGAAGTGACATACATTGCAGAAGGTGGAGTAGCTCTCGAATAATTTGAATATCTTCAAGTGGGATGCAAAATCCAAGATTACTAAATATAGTAATCCATGCTAAGAGATACAATCTGATTTGAGAAGGATTCCAAGGGGATCATTTATTATTGATGGCTAGTTGTCTGGACAAAATGTTTAGAGGATAAAATCAACTAGTGGAGTGGATTTCTCATAGGTCAAGAAGATTTATTTTTAATTCATTTTCTTGGAAGAAAAAAATTGGTTGAATGTAGATTGCTTCTTAGTGAATTTTGTGAGAAGTTGAAGATAATGAAGTAGAAGAGTGTTGCAAGTGTAAAAAAAGGGAAACTCTACAAAAAAAAAGAGTAGGGGAAGTGAATAGTAGTGAAAAAGAGAGGTTGCAGAAAAGCGTTTTCTGCAGGTGTCAATAACATGAAGTCGGGGTGATCAATAACACTATAGAAAATTTGTGTGCCAAAAAATATGAAAGTGAGGAGATCAGAGGCAACACAAAGTAGATGCACAAAGCAAAAAAATAGAGGATTAAGAAATCAGAGCAACAACATAACATAGTAGCAAAATCTGCATAACATTCTGTAAGCAGACAACTAGAAACTAGTAAGGTGTTACAAAGCTCATTTGTAACAAAGTTTATATATTTTATTGAATCATTGTAAATGTTTCAGTGGGTACTTAGATTAGGGGTAGGTGCTCATTTGAGAAGGTGCTCATTTGAGTGGGTTCTTACAAAATCAGGGGTTGGTGCTCCTTTGGGTTGGTGCTCCCTAGATTAGTGCCCTAAAATATATTGTAATCTGTTTTCTATTGTGAGGCTAGATTGGAGAAGTAGACTCCAACAATATTTCTCACTGATGTTTTTCCCCATCATGGGTTTTCCTTGTATATACTTGTGTCAAGTGTATGTCTCTTGTTTGCAAGTGCTTTAAGTTATTTTGTTATTTGTGTTGACACAATTATATTTAAAGTTTTAAATTTCTGATTATCACTTATTCATCCCCCTCTCAATGACTATTTGTGTTCTTCAAGTGGTATCAGGGCCCTAGGTTCCCTTGTAGTAAAATCTCGCTCTATCTTGGGTAGATCCTACTTTGTGAACACAATGGCTAAGAATGAATCCTCTACTAATGTACCAAAGTTTGATAGCACCAACTATGCCTTCTGGAGTAGAAGAATGGAGACCTACTTGTCTTCCCTTGGATTTGATGTCTGGATGTTTGTGGTGAATGGATACACTATACCAAGAACTCCTCCTACCGATCCAGATGTGAAGAAGGAATATGAATACAACGCCAAAGAAAATAATATTATTCTTAGTAGTCTAGAAGTAACAAAATTTGTCAAAGTTATGCACTACAAATCTGCCAAAGAAACTTGGGACAAGTTGCAAAAAATATATGAAGGAGACGTCAAAGTGAATGAAGCTAAGTAGCAAAATATTAGAGCTCAATTTGAAGGTCTGAAAATGAAGGAAGAAGAGAATATTGCAGATTATTTCCAAAGGATAGATGAGACTGTTAATGCCATAAGAGGAATCGGAGAAGAAGTCATAGATGAAGTTATTGTCAAAAAGGTACTTAGATCTCTCAATCCAAATTATGACACAAAGGTCCGTTCTATTGAGGAAGCTAAAGATTTAAAAACCTTCTTTATGGATGAATTATTCGGTTCCTTATCAGCATATGAAATGAGGATAGTAGGCATTGAATCTTCAAAAAGAGAGGTTGCATTTACTTCCACAAAGAAAGGGAAAGAACAAGCTAGGAATGAGGAAGAAAATGAATCAGATGTTGTTGAAGCTAACCTTGTTAGAATGATCAAGAAAGGATCAAGAAAGTATAGAGGAAAGCTACCTTTAAAATGCTTTCACTGTGAAAAAATAGGATATTTTGCAACTATGTGTCCCTAGAAGAAGAAGGAATATAATAATGTGGAAGGTGTCAAGGAAAAGGGTAAAAGGTTTTTATAAACCAAGAAGAAGAAACATTCAAAAGAAGAAAGTTCTTTACTCAATTGATAGTGATGTCTCTGATGATGAAAGTGAGTCATTTGAGGAATGTGCAGTGAAGATGAAAAAAAAACTAGTGTCTTTATGGCTCAACATATCCTTAATGAGAAACATCTAGTGGTGATCAATCTAAAAATTTAGATGACAATGAGGAAGAATATGCAGATGTTGTGGTTGACCTTGAAGGAGAATTGGTTTGTGCTCTTGAAGAACTCAAAAAAGTAAGAAAAGAGTTCAAAAAATACAAGAAGTTTATCATTAAAGAGAATGACTTACTAAAAAAGAATATTGAAGAATCAAATAGCAATCTTGTTGCCATAACTACTCAGTTGGAAGAAACCAAAAGAATGTATGAAGTGACAAAATCCGATTTAGAAAACAAAGAAAAAGAGTATCAAAATTTAGAGGAAGAAATTGTGAATCTCAAAAAGGAACTTGAAAAATGCAAAGATGAACTCAAGGTTAGAATCAAGTATGAGGGCAACACTAATGCATTGGAAAAAATGTTGAACAAGAAAAAGTACTCAAAGGATACAGAAGGAGTTGGATTTGGAGCTGGTCAATGTTCTACCAGTAAGGACTCAACAAATAAAGAGATACATTTTGTCTCTTCAAGTAAGAATGGAAATGAAAAAACTTTCACTGTTAGCAAGCCCACTGAGAAGAAAACATATGTTGCTATTACAAAGAGCAGTCATGCTGATCCGAAAGGAAAGGCCAAGATGGATGATGGAGGTTTCACAAGAGTCACTTGGATATTAGGAAGAGCTCAAGAAGACTGAGTTATGATGCTCGAAGGAGACAAATGAGGAATAACTTTACTAATGATTGGTATGTACTTCAGTTCCATGGCTACTTTTATAAATGCAATACTTATGGTCATATAATTACAGAATGTAGACTTATGCGTAGGTCCTCTCCTAGTTATGAAAGTATAAATTATCATTTTGATGCTCTTAGAGATGTAAATGTCATTTACTATCGTTGCAATGGTGTCGGTCATAGGAGTTATGAATGTAGGAGAAATGTATCTCAATCCTACAATAGTTTTCAAATTCATTAGGGTGAGTTCACAATAATGGTTCCCACTTTCACCCACGAAGGAAAAATGCGATGGTGAGAAAAAAAATCAGAGGGTGTTCGATCGAATTGGGGGCTTTGTCTAAATTACCCTTTGGGTTTCGAGCGAACCCCCCACGTCGTTCAAACCAACCTTTTCAAGAGAAACCCCTCCAATGGTTGTTTTTGTCAATTTTTATTTATATTGGGGGGGTTTTCTCGAATCCCCCTTTGCTTGAACCCCACTTTTCTCAAATCCCCTTCATTCAAACCCCTGTTCATACGAACTACCTTTTTTGAGGTCTCTCCCCAAATTATTTAAAATTTTGAGAAATTTTGGCCTTCAAACCTCTGCTTTAAGGCTCAAGTGAAAGAATCTTGATAACCCAAAAATATAAGACGGTAGTGATCGGATCAAGCTTTCCAATGAGTATAATTTTATTACATTGTCAATTTATTATGTTCTTGTTTTTTTCATTTTATGAAATATTGGTTTTTCACCGAACATGAACTTCTCTGTTCAACATATTGAGAAAAATAGGAAACTAATTCAAAAATATTCTGAAAAATATCTATGCCCTAGGTATTGATGTCTTCTTTCTAACAAAAATAAAATTGAATTTCGATATATATAGAACAAGTTATGTGTTCAAATATAAACCTATGTCTTAATTATAACTAGTCAAACTTCAAAACTTAATAAAATTAAAATTATTCAACATATCACTATCAAACAAACAACAAGCCCTGGATATTGATTTTACAAACCAAAATCCGAAAGAATTGAGTTTTTATCATTTATAGAAAAAAAGTTATGCATTTCAGGAGGCACATCACTTTGAAAAAATGTAGTTTGTTGTTAAAAACTACTTTTCGAGGGAGATGGAGAACTTTTTTAAAATGTATTAAAAAAAAATTGAAAAAAATATATTTAGAATCTACAGATAAATTGCTAAAAATCACTAATTTACATCATCTTCAAATTCTTAATAGTTTAAAATTTATAGTTGTCAGAAGTTAATAATTGTTTTTAAAAAGTTCATCTCACTTTCAAAAGTGGGAAGAAAGTGGGAAACATTATTGTGAGTTCACCCATCATTCAATGCAAATGTAAAATGCTATTATTGTCAAAGCTTGGGCCACATTGCAAAACATTGTAAGCTTAGAGCTTCCAAACAAAAGAAGAAAATGTCACCTTTGGAACCAAAGGCAAAATCATATCAAAATGTGACAGTAAAGAAGAAGCAAGAATGAAAACAAGTTTAGGTAGAAAAAGAAAAGGACAAAGCCAAGTCAAGTTTGATTGTTCAAACTGCCGTACATACTGTTAGGTAAAACTTATGGGTAGTAGACAGTGACTTCTCCAATCACATGACTGGTGATAAGAAGAAATTTATTAAGTTAGAAGATTGGAATGGTGGCTCAATGAGGTTTGGAGACAACTCTTCAATCAAGATAAAAGGTAAGGGTATATTAAACATTTATAGAAAATTAAAAGCTCGTGATGTATATTGTATGGAAGGTCTAAAACACAATTTGTTGAGTGTAAGTCAAATGTGTGACAAAGGATACATGTTCACTTTTGACTCGAGAGGATGTGAAGACAAAAAGGAAAACACTGGCAAACATATTGTTGAAGGCAAAAAGACAGACAAAAATGTGTACAACTTGAAAGAGTACTTTGAGTCCCAATGCATGATGGGACAAGTTGATGAAAGTTGGCTATGCCATAGAAGGATTGGTCACATTAATTTTGATAATCTTGTTAAGGTGAGCAAGACTAGGTATGTTAGTCACATACCCCAGATTATCAAACCAGCAAGTAGTTTTTGTGATGAGTGTCAAAGAGGAAAACAAACTAAAGAAAGTTTCAAGACAAAAGGAATACTCAACTACAAGGCCACTAGATCTTGTGCATACAAACTTGTGTAGGCCTACAAGAACAAGAGCCCTAAATGGAGAAAGATACTTCATGCTTCTCACAAATGATTTTTCAAGAATGACATGGGTCACCTTCCTGCAAGACAAGTTTCAAGCCTTTGAAAGATTCAAAATATTTAGAAAGATGGTTTAGACAACTCAAATAACCAGAGGACAACTAAGACGGGGGAGTGAATCAGTTGTCAAAGAATTACAAAACTTTAAGCATTCAAATCCTTATTACTGAAAAACATAAACTCAATACTGGAATGCATAAACCAAATACCAAAATAACTGATATAGAAATTAAGCATAAACATAAATCACAGAACAGTTACCATCCATCCAGAACACATGACACCAAGATTTGTACGTGGAAAAATCGGTAAAGGAAATAACCACAATGGGTAGCCTATCCACAATCAGATAATACTTTTCCAGTAAGTATGTGATTACAAAATGAGGGGCCTACACATGCAGGAAGGCCAACAGCCTAGAACAGATTGCTCATCACAAAAGGAGCCTCACTGACTACAAAGTAAATCCTGACTACAATCTAGAAAGAAGAGTGAATTGAAAAGATAGCTTCTCCTATGCCTAAGTATAATTCTAGTTAAGCTTAGAACCAGAGGTCTTAAACCTCTCTTACCAACCCAATTATATCAACAATGATCAACTAAATCTCCTTCATATGATTACAACATTATTCGCACACAGATAATCGCATAACCAACTCATAACCATAATCCCCTAATCTACAAAGAGATCTTAAATGATATTTATACCAACTCGGGACCTAAACAATTAGGTCGGCCACCTAAAAGATAATACAATAAATTAATAACATAAACCCACAATCTAATGATCAACCAAGTTGGCCTAAGACTGAAACAACATAATCAAATCAATGAATCCATCTAGAAACGCATAGGGATCACCCATAAACACACTACATAAACTGGTCCATAACCTAGGGAATGAGATACCATTAGGTCCAGACCAAAATACAACACCACCAATCAACAGGAAAACAAACAAGATAACCAACAACATCCTGAAAGCCATCTAGAAGTCACACCAACACCACTTATCATGTACATCAAAAGATCTTCAACAAAGCTCTACCGGTAAAACCCTTATCGGTTACCAAAAGGCTTACTAGAACAAATGATAGTATCTAAGTCATCAAATCCCAAATCAACCGATCGTGATATGCATCTGAAAAGCATGAATAATAGATCCAAATCAATTCCACAAACCAAAGCATACCAGAGCATACTGGATCAATATGATAATCCAATCACTCTATTGGAACCAATCAGAAACTGGTAAACAACCAAAACAGCTGATGTTTCTATCAATGACAAAACATCAATACAACACATAATCAATTCCTCCAAATTTCCAACAATTTCCCCCTTTGGAATTAATAGCAACACTAGATGTGAAAAACATCCAAGTGCCAAGAAGTGCCAAACAAGTCTCCCACTATGGAAGACATCCCACAATCTCCACAAAATGATATAGCAATGAAGCTCTAAACCAAACTCCTTTAATGAATATATCTCTCGCTTACATTTTTCACAAGAATAACTCTCCCCCTTTTGACATCAATGCCAAAATTCTGACATAAATAAGGAAAAATCAGAAATCCTCTAATTCTTACAGCTGACTACTCCCCCTGAGTAGTAGTACCACCATATCAATCCAGAATGAGTAATAGCTCTGATAATACATACCAGGCTGATTCCAATCAGCATCACTCTACCGGAGGGGTAAAAACCCCCAATATGTCTTTGAAGTACTCAAATGATTCTTTAGGAAAAGGTTTAGTGAAGATATCTACAATCTTCTCTTTAGTATTCACATAAACAAGTCCAACTTCATTTTCTTCAACCTTCTCCTTCAAAAAGTTATACTTGATAGATATGTGCTTTGTCTTAGAATGAAATACTGGATTCTTTGATATATCAATAGTAGCAGAGTTATCACAATGAATAACTACCGGTTCATTACAATCCACCTTTATATCCTTCAACATTTTCTTCATCCATAGAACTTGTGTATAGTTAGTAGTAGCAACAACATACTCAAGTTTAGCAGTAGATAAAGAGGTACATGACTTCTTTTTATTGATCCATGAAACAAGTTTCTTTCCAAGAAAGAAATCTCTACCGGATGTTCTATTCTGATCATCAACATCTCCAGCCCAATCTACATCTGTATATGCACATAATGTAAAGTTGTCAGTTTTAGGATACCACAAACCATATTCAGTTTTTACCTGCAGATACCTCAAAATCCTTTCACTACACTCTCATGATTTTCTCTAGGATCACTATGATTTCTTGATACAATACAAATTGCATTCATTTTATTCGGTCTAGTTTGAGTCATATATAACAAACCTCCAATCATGCTTGACACAATACAAATTTTTCTCTAAGGCTTTCTTCCTTAGCTTGCTTGACATGCTCATCACCACCATAAATGGTTTCCAGTGTGTCCCATAGATCCTTAAGAGTGTTCTTATCGTGTACATCAATAAACTCAATATCAGACAAGCAACTAATAAGAGCTTCCATGACTTGCCCATTTTCTTGAATCTCTCTTTTTTGATCATCGGTTAGAGTGCTAGTGGGGATTACATAGGCATTCTCAACATAGCTCTAGTATTGAGCACCCAAACTCTTGATATATATCTTCATTTTGTCCTTCCATATTTTGAAGTTATCTCTATTGAACTTAGGACCTCCCCTCTTCATCATTAAAGAAGGATCTTTTACCTCAAGCAGTTAAGCTTATATCACCGAGGACCTGGAGTTGCTCTGATACCAATTGATGAATAATGATGAAAAACAAATACCTTGACTGGTACTGAGAGGGGGGGTGAATCAGTATAGACAAAAAATTCTCAACAACTTATCAAGTTAAAACAATCCTAACCGGTTGTCTTCATCACTGAACTTAACCATGGCAATATCGGTTAAACACAATAAGACTTCAGATAGCTAAACCAGTAAAACTGAATACTTCAAATAACATTCAACACTTGATAACTACTTTACCAATATACTCATGCATGTGTTGTATCAGTAATACCATAACCATTATCTCGACATGCATATTCACCTAAACAAAGAACACTCAATCATCACATGAAAAATGCAAACTCATGACACACAGATTTTTCATGTGGAAACCCAAATGGGAAAAACCACAGTGGGGATGAATACCCACAAGCTTGTTTTTGAACTCTTTTGAAGCTTGCTCTGTTAGGAGCCTAGTCCGATTAAAGACTTTACAATAAGGTTTTGTTAGGAACCGATCCTATTAAAGGTTCAAACCCTATCAAAGGTTACCTCACTAGAGGATTTGAAGAACTCAATGATCTTGAGTCACCTGGTTAGAGGATTTACAATAAGCTTGTTAAAGCTACCCAGTAAAGGGATTTTCCTACTCTTGAAATGGTTAGAAGACAATAGGTAAAGCTCTGATCTGATAATAGCACACATGCTAAGGAAAATCCTTTTTCAGTTCCTCTACTTTGCAATCACACTCTACAGTTTTCCACTCCTCTACTCTGCAATCACACTCTGCAATTTTCCACTCACTAGTCTGGCAAGTATCTCATCACTTAGATACAAACACAAAATTTTCCAACACAAACAATAACAACCATCATCGACCTTATAGACAACAATTAGGTCGGTAGAAAAAACCCTAAACCCTAAACATTTTAGGTTTAGAATTATAAGTTGTCCAATCCTAACCATTCAAACACTTTTCATAGAATAAAACAATCTCAAACAAACCACAAGTCATTCTGCATCATCCATTCTTCACCGCACATGAAAATCAGTAAACCATCATGCTTTCTTCTCATACTGCTAAGAAGAATGTTCATTCCCGAGGTAGACATTTAATGCAATCGATCTTCACATGCAAGATCCTCAAGTAAATCCTTCACGTACACAAAACTGACGTGGCCTCTTGATCTCATCCTTATCTCTTAGCTAACTCATCACAGAATATTACTGGTTGCATCACATAAGTTAGATTACCAAAACGGAAACCCTATAGCTAAGACTACCAACCAGTAGTCACACTTAGTGAAACCCAGACACAGGTTCACTTCATCCCTTCATACAAGTTCTCCAACTTGAACATCAATAAAAACTTCTTCCAATCTTCATACCGATTCTCCTATACTTATTGACATCAATGACAACATACATTATAATCATACCGGTTCATTATATGCCAACAATGACCCCTTAGGACACCATATGGTCTGTATCTCTTTCCCTCTAACTCTTTTTAGCTCTCTCCCTCTCACCCTCTATCTTTATCTCTCTCTCACTCCCCCTCTCTTAGGTGTCTCTCTCGCTCTCTCATTATCTCCCCCTTTCTCTATATATCTCTCTATCCATCTCTCCCTACCCCCCCCCTTTCCCCTTTATCTATCTGTCTCTCCCTCTCTCTTAGGTGTCTCTCTCCCATTCTTTCCATTCTCTCCATTCTTTCCCTCTCTCTCTCCCCTTTGTTCCTTCCCTTCCTCTCTCATTCTCTCTATCACTCTCTCTCACACTCTCTCTCACTCCTCTCTCCCTCTCTCTTAAGTGTCTCTCTCTCCCATTATTTCCTCTCTCTCTCTCTCTCTCTTTGGTGTCTATCTCTTCCATTCTCTCTCTATTTTCCTCAGCTATCTCTCTCTTTCCCTCTCTCTCTCTCTCTCTCTCTCTCTCAGGTGTCTATCTCTTCCATTCTCTCTCTATTTTCTCAGCTATCTCTCTCTTTCCCTCTCTCTCTCCTACTCACTCTCTCTCCCTCTCCCCTCCCCCCTCTCTCTCTCTCTCTCTCACACACACACACACACACACACACACACACACATAGTGGTCTCTCTCTCCCTCTCTCTCCCTCCTCCATCCTCTATCTTCCCTCTCCCTCTCTACCCTTCTTCTCCCCTTTATCTCTCTCTCCATCTACCAGGTCTCTCTCTCCCCCTCTCTCTTAGGTGTCTCTCTTTCCTATTCTCTTCATGTTTCCCTCTCTTCCCTCCCCCCATCATCTCTCTTCCTCTCCTTCTCTCCTTCCTATTATTTCCCTCCCCCTCTCTCAAGTGTCTCTCTCTCACATTCTTTCCCTCTGTCCCTCTCTCGCTTTCTCTTTCTCTCTCAAGTCTCTCTCTCTTCCCTCTAACACTCTTTCTTTCTCTCCTATTCCCTTTTTATTTCTCTCTCAAGTATGTCATCCTCTCTTTCCCTCTCTCCCTCTATCCTCTCTCTTCTCTCTCCCTCTCTCCTCCCAAGCCTAACCTAAAAGAGAGAGATAGAGACTAAGTGAGAGGGAGGAAGGGATGGAAAATGAGTATGAGACTAGAGAAAGAGCCTAGGTGAGAGAGAGAGAGGGGTGGAGGAAAGTAAGGGTTGAGAGAGAGAGAGAGAGAGGTTGATGGAAAGAGAAGAAGAGAATAGAGATAGAGAGAGCCCATGTGAGAGAAAGGGAGGAGGAAGGGAGTTGTTGAGAGAGAGTTTAAGTGAAAAAGATGGAGGAAAGGAAGGGGTCAAGGGAAGGAGAGGGTGAGAGAGAGATCTCAAGTGAGAGAGAGGAGAGGGAGGAAGGTAGGGCTCTCTACTTTTGTCTTTCTCACTTTGTCCCTCCTTCCTTGTTTATTTTGTTTATCTCACACTCTTAAAAATCCCTCTCCTTCTCTCTACCTACCACTCTTTTCATCCCTCACTACTTTTATACTCCCTAACTCTCTACATCCTTCGTGCTTGCTATCTCTCTATAAATATCACCTCCACTTCTATCTATCTAACCTATCTATGTATCTCTCTTCTTCTCTTTGCACCTCTCTCTCTCTCTATCTATGTAGGTATTTAGATAAATATTTTAAGGGAGGAGTCCAAAAAGTAGGTAGATTATATAGATAATAAGAGCTTAGTGATTACTAAAATTTGATTATGTTTGATAAATTATAATATCTAATCTTGGGGAGAGAGGAGAGAGTGAGATAGAGAGAGGTGAAGAGAGGATGAAGAGAGATAGGAAAATAGATAGGTTCTCGATCTTAGGGGAGACAAATAGCATGAGATAGAGAGATAGAAAATGAATGATGATATAGGCCTCCAGATTACTAAATTTGACTAAGTCTGAAATTTTTTTAGGATCTCCTAAAACCTAGAATCTGCATTATCACTCCTAGAGATGTGAAACCACTCTCAAACATCTTGACAATATATACATAAAATATAACTTAAAGTATAAGAAAATACTTAAATATTATATTTTATGTATATATCCTACTTAAAAACCTAATGGAATGCTAAAATTAATTGCATACATGTCCATATTACTAATCTAACATTATAAATTTGAACCCCATGCGTGGTTTGTCTTTTTAAAACCCATATACGGTTTTGTTTATTAAAACCCCGTACGCACTTCATATTCAAAATACCTCATACATGGTTTTGTTTATTGAAACCATGTATGCTCTTCATATTCAAAATACCTTGTACATGCTTAAGTTTATTTAGCCTAGTGAATAGGCTTGGATGACAAAGCTGCAGGTTGGAAGTTTGATTTCCCTCCATTTCCCTCCTTTTTGATGTGTTGTTATTTATCAACTTGGTTTCTCGACTTTGTCATCATCAGGTTTACACTTCATCAACTGGGTATTTCTAAAATTGGCCCCCATATTTTCACCCATATTTTTGAGCTTTCTAACCATATAGTTTTTTAAATTTGAACAACAATAACATATTATTCTTGAATTGTTTTGCCGAGTGCCTTCATAGTTCTCAGAGACATATATGTACGATTTTTTTAATAACTTTTGATCTACTTATCAAAATTTAAATTTTTTATATATTATTGTAGTGCACTTGATTCTTTACAATTAAAAAAAATCCATTTTCGATTGTTTTGGTGCAAGTTATGCTTCGCACATGAACAAGGTACCTGATTTTCAAGATGTGCTTGATTTGAAAAATTATTAAAAAAAAATACTCAACAAAAAATTACAAAAAGATACACTTCTAGCGCTCACTCTTAATTATCTTTCTACCAAAGAATTTGTCAAAATAATCAAGCTAACTATGAATTTTTTGATGTGCACATTAGACACTATGTTATGTTTTTAAAAAAAAATTAGGATCTCTTTTTTGTGTGCGAAGATTTGACCCCCTTAATCTTATGCAATTTTGAAAAAAATTAGTAGTTTGGAAACTAGATTAAGAGTACTACAATCTTTAATCTTTGATTATCTTCATATCTTCAATGGATGAGTCTCAACTTTCTCCTCCAAGTTCAGGTTACCTGATTTGAAAAAAAAGTGTCCACTTATACCACCCTTTTTTCACACCATCTTGGTGCACTTACCCTATTGCTACAATTAAATTCTCTTTCTATTTCAATTATCATTTTAATTTCATAGTTATTTCCTAACCTAGGGTTTGACCCAAGGAAAACTCTTATCCACCGACCCTTCTTGTCTCTCTCTCTATGCAAAAATTGATTCATAAATTATAATCAAATATTTTGACAGAATAAATGATGACAAATGGGTTTAGATTTTAGAGGAGTAAAAAGTAGAGGACCAAGGTGACCTACCACATTGATTCCAAGAATTTTCCTCAATCTCTCGACATTAGATCTAGTGCATCTCCCTTGATCTAAAAATATCTCTCTTGCCCAATCAAAATTTTAAAAACTAGGGGTGGCCTATTGGGACTTCAAAAAATTTTGTCTAATTTTTAAGACCCCAGCTCAAATTTTCTAGACTCCATTTAGAATTGCCTTTCAGAGCAAGCTTGAGTGGCTCATTTTGTGAGATTGTATCCTTGGATCAGAGAATTGTCATGCAAGGTTCATTTGGGGAATTTTTGTACACCTTATAGAGATGACATATGCCTACTTACACCTTCCCTAGATCAGATTTGATGAGTTTGTGAAGTCTCCTTTGGAGGTCATGAGGTTAGGGTTGTTGCTTGCACATTTTTGCAGTTTTCTGAGTAGCCCTGTTTGAGGCATCATATCTGTGTGCCTATTCATTTTAAAGACAAAAAGAGGAGTATATTGTATTTCCCTGTAATTTTTTGATGCCCTATGGCAAGTAGCTCAATCCCACCAATCTATTTCACAAGTTTCCAAAGTTAAATCCATGTGCAAAAACTTCAGTTGTGCAACTAAACATCGTCAAATAGCAGTTTGAGGGCCACTTTGAATATTAATATTTTATGCCTAGTTCACCTGCACTTCAAATCAATTGTACCGCATGATTCTATGTAGAATTTTCTTCCATGTCCCATATTTGTAGCCCTCCAACTCATCATATGCTCATTTTTGAGATCCATTCCTAATGCACATTTTTAAGGGTTTAAGCATTTGCATGTTCATATTTATTAGAGTAGCGAACTTTCATGATTTATAATTTTCACATATGATCTAATCAGATCAAACCCTCTTGCACACTTATTCAAGGTATATGTATCTACCAGTATGCCAAATGGCGGCTCCCCGGGGTGGTGATCTGATAATTTTTCAAATCAAGTTTCAAGTGCTACTCAGGTTGTTTTCACAAGTGCATTTTCCATTTTTTATGAGTACGCAACTTTGACAATGAATAAATTTCACCCTGGATGTCGTAATGATGATTTGTTAGATGCCCTAAATTCTCAGTATTGTAGTCTTTCAGTGTGCCAGGTTTCAAGCCCTAATCAAGCGTTTGGGTTAGTTTTTGAAGCTCATTTCAAGAGATACTCAGGTGTTTTGGGTTAGTTTAAAAGTCACAATAAAAGTCAAATTTGAAGGTTTTGAGTTCAATTTCTCGACTCCCAGACACTTCAGGTCAAAGAAAGGCCATTTTTTACTTTCATCCCAAATAGTGCATTTCCAGTTTTCAAGCAAAGGTGCAAAAGTGAATTTTTCAGTCACTGTGGACAGTGGCTACATATGAAAATCATTGGTCAATGAGAAGACTTAGATTTGATAGGTGAAACCAATGGGGAAAATTTCCAGTCTTCAAGATCAAAGAAAAGGTGTGCAACAAGGCAAGAGGACAACTTTCTAAGAATAGAAAGTTTTGAACAAGGTGCAAATTTTGAATTTAGCAAGCAACTTGAGGTGGATTTTCTCCAGATTTTCAAAGACTTTAACAGGCTCAAGGAGGAGACGAGAACCAATGAGAATTAATTCTAGATTTCAAGTTGAATACAAGTCTTTTCCAGAGATTCCTATAGGGGTTTGGACTGGGGTTTTCTTCTTTGAATGTATATCTTCTTCTTTTCTTCTAAGTTCTGGATGATTCGTGAGTGCAACTTTTGTAAGTACTAGAAGCAAGACTTCCATGCACAGTTCTAAGTTAGTGTAGTTCTGGGTTTTTCTTTTCAGCTTGTAATATTTTGCTTTTAGATAGTTATAGCCAACATATTAGCAAGTTTTATGAGTTTTCTTAAAACTGTCTCCTACCTGTATTGATAGCATTTTATAAAATATATGATCAAGGATCATTTTATTCTATCCCAACAAGCTTGGTGTTGTTTTATCTTTTAGCTTCTCTTCAAGGAAGAGATTAAAGTGCTTAAGGTAGAATAAGAGATGGCATTATGTATGTGCAAGATCTTTCAAGTATGGTTGCAGGAAAGCTTCAATAGAGAGTGTTGATGTCACGCATTAGTGCTCAGAACAAGTAGGTTATGTTTTTCCTATTTGGATTCATGCATCTTGCACCCCAGTTTTCAGAATCATCCTTTATATCAAAATCTCTTTATCTTCTGCAATTCTTTCTGCATTATGAGTAGGATTGGTGTAGAAAACGCCCCTCCCCAATGAGTGCTTGCATGCCTACAAACTAAGGTTAACGCCATAAACCAGGAGTTTATCCATCTTACTTAGTATCTTTCATTGGGAATGATTTGTTGTAACATGTAATGTCAAGAGTGTTTTGAAGCTGAAAGTTATAGGACATTGCATAGGTTCACCCACCTTGGTCTCATAGAGCCAAAAGAGTAGGAGATCTCATTCTTGTGATTGGGTCTTATCAAGTTGGCAAAATCTTTCTCCGAGCCTATCAATCAGTTAGTGGAAATTCCTCTAGGACTCAAGGATTGTTGGTTTTTAGAACCAACATGACCTACCACTCTAGTATCAACAATTCAACCTGGATTTTCAGCAATAGGTTTCTGATCCTTTTCTTCTTCTTAGATCTTTGTTTGTGGCTCTATTTGACATTTGGAACATTCTGTTACTACTGTTTCATTCTAATTCTCTATTGTTTCACCCTAGAAACCCCTACCAACTTTCAACTCCAAATGGGGGTAGAAAATAAACAAGAAAATCTATGGCATTACTATCCTAATTGTTGAAACCCTAATTTCCAATTTCCACAATTACACCTGAGTTAATGAGTCATCCTCATCATGAGAACTAGGAGGGTAATAGTTCTCCATAATGGTAGGTATGTCTTGTGTAGGGAATGATGATTCACCCAAGTTCCCCATGCAATAGGTTATTCAACATAGGGGTATGTGCACAAAGATGGTGGTCAAAAAAGTGGACAACACCTTAAAAGATAATAAAAAAACAAACAACGCATATGTGATATTAAAATTTGAAATCACCTCGTACGCACTTAGGTTTGTTATCTCCGAGCCTAAAGAAAAGATACTGCGTACTTAGTACCTATCAATAAAAGTTATTTTAAAATCGTCTATGTCTCATTTTCTCGTAGTCGTAGCCTTTTTTTCTTCATTTTTCCCACGCAACTGCAAAGGGGCTCCCACTTTTCTCCCCCAAAATTTATAGATCAAGGTTTAGTTTTGCTTAATTTTTGTTTTTCTTTCTCGTTTATTCAAATTTTTTACATTTTAAATTTAATTTATTTATTTTGATTAGGTTTTTTAATTTTTTGTTTCAAAAACTAGATTCTAATAATCCACAACTACAACAACATGATGCAACTCTCGAAAATCCCGAACCAAACCCACAAGATACACCTCCAACTCCTCCTTTTGACTGTACACCTGATACACAGGAATAATTGATTAATTAGTTAGGGAAAAACACATCTAAAATAAATAGACTAATTAATAAATTGAAAACATCTAAGCTTGAGCATCATAAATCCCTCGCCACTAGCCTAGAAACACTAGCTAGTGGTGCCACAATCATTTCCACATAAATTACAAAATGGGGAAACTATAGGGATATGTGTCATAAATACTATGCTAGTGGGTTATCATATGAGGGAGTGAAAAACAAAAATATTACTAAAAAAAAATATGTGCCCTTTTTGTTATTCAACATAGGGGTATGTGCACAAATATGGTGGTCAAAAAAGTGGACAACACCTTAAAAAGACAATGAAAAAATAAACAACGCGTATGTGATATTAAAATTTGAAATCACCTAGTATGTGCTTAGGTTTGTTGTCCTCGAGCCTAAAGAAAAGATACCATGTACACGGTACCTATCAATAAAAGTTATTTTAAAATCATGTGGGTCTCATTTTCCCGCGGTCGTAGCCTTTTTTTCTTCATTTTTCCCCATGCAACCGCGAACAAGCTCCCACTTTTCTCACAAAAATTTATAGATCAAGGTTAGTTTTTCTTTCTCGTTTCTTCAATTTTTTTAAATTTTAAATTTAATTTCATTTATTGTGATTACGTGTTTTAATTTTTTGTTTCAAAAACCAGATTCTAATAATCCACAACTACAACAACATGATGTGGCTCTCAAAAACCCTGAACAAAACCCACAAGATATACCTGATACACAGGAATAATTGATTAATTAGTTAGGGAAAAACACATCTAAAATAAATAGACTAATTAATAAATTAAAAACATCTGAGCTTGAGCATCATAAATCCCTTGCCACTAGCCTAGAAACACTAGCTAGTGGTGCCACAATCATTTCCACATAAATTAGAAAATGGGGAAACTATAGGGATATGTGTCATCAATACTATGCTAGTGGGTTATAATATGAGGGAGTGAAAAACAAAAGTATTAGTAAACAAAAATATGTGCCCTTTTTGCTGATCCTAAAACTGGTGAGTCATTACCTCTTAATGCAAAGAGGTTTCCCATACATTGGTGTACAAATGTGCAGATGAAGAAGAAGCATTTTTTGGTAGAATTGGTGGAAGGAGAGGGAGAGAGGGAGAGAGGGAGAGAGAGGGAGAGGAGGAGAGAGGGAGAGGGGGGAAGAGGGAGAGGGAGGGTGAGGGGGAGAGAGTGTGAGAGAGAGAGAGGGAAGGAGAGAGAGGGTGGAAAAGGGAGGGAGTAAGAGGGGGAAAGAGAGAGGAGGGAGAGAGAGAGAGAGAGAGAGAGAGAGAGAGAGGTAGAGAGAAATAGATAGACAAAGACAGAGACAGAGAGACAGAGACAGAGACATAGAAAAAGAGAGAGAATGGTAAAGGGAGAGAGGATGGAAAGGGAGGGTGGGAGAGAGAGAGAGAGGGAGGGTGAGGGCAAGAGAGGGAGACAGAGAGGGAGGGAGAGGGAGAAGGAGGGAGAGGGGATGGATAGGGAGAGGGGGAGAGAGGATGGAAAAGGGAAAGAGGGAGAGGGAGAGAAAGGGGCAGAGAGGTAGTGTGGAAAAAGGAAGGAGGGAGAGAGGGAGAGGGGGGAGAAGGAGAGAGAGACATAGGGAGAGAGAGAGACAGAGAGAGGGAGAGAGAGGAAGAGG